>NC_043976.1:8131767-8436767 GCF_902148855.1 Sphaeramia orbicularis
GAACATCAGTGAAACGAAACAACTGTCAGCACTTCTTTTAAAGGTAAAAGCCATGGATCTGCACCGTATTAGACTTGACAACAAGCGTTTCTACCTTGCATCCACTAACTTCATGCATAAAGAAAACTCAGACAATGTCTTTGAAGTGCTCATGGTCTTTACCTGAGGCAGCCAGTTAGGCAAACACCCACGCCTGCCTCTGCTGCATCATGGGATCTCAAGGGCACAGGGCTCATCTATAATCAAACACTGAGGAATTCCGCCACTGCTGCTGGCTTCTGGTTCACAGAATAGCAATAATGAGACATCTGGGCATTTGCAGGATTTAGTTAGACTGCATTACAAGTGGTTGGCTGTCATGTTGTTATGTGTGTCTGGCTCTTTCAGAAAAGGATATGTCAATCTCAGGAGACTATCCCGGTTAAATAAAGATTAAATAAATACATGAACCTGGAGCACTGATGTTGGAAAAGAAAAGCTTTGTGTAGAAACCACCACCTGCGTCCTGTTTTGTCATTGTTTTTGTGCAATCGCAGA
The DNA here is from genome assembly GCF_902148855.1 of Sphaeramia orbicularis. Taxonomy (NCBI): domain Eukaryota; kingdom Metazoa; phylum Chordata; class Actinopteri; order Kurtiformes; family Apogonidae; genus Sphaeramia; species Sphaeramia orbicularis. The sequence continues at coordinate 8,132,305 of NC_043976.1, forward strand.
AATATTATGTCCACCACGCTGAAGGAAAATGGCACAAGTCTTGGATGCTGAAGCAGTGTTTTTGTTTTTTTTGTTCTTTCAGGTTGAAGTCTTCGCTTGCAGAGAGAAGTTGAGCTCTGCGCTCGAGTTCAACAGGGCCACTTCCTGATGATGACAGTAAACATGAGTGAGTATTAGAAAGCAGGTTGCTGTGCTGTACATAGATATATACAGAGCCATGCATGGTTACTGGGAAAGGCACATGCAAACCTCTCACACTTCCTCTGGCAGGAACAGTGCGTAGAGAAAAATAACACATGTACGACAGAGGAAAAGTGTGAGAGGGCTGTTAATGGCTCCAGATGGCTTATTTTGTACGCACTTGTTTTGGTGTTTTTACATTGTTTTTGTAAAATGTTGTTTTTTTTGCTTAATTTTTTGCTTAACTCATGCGAAAGAATTCGATTGTGCACACAGGAAAGCTCTAGGTACATACAAAAGCAGAGGTAGCAGTGAAAATATACACAATACCAGTGCTGTATGCTTATTTATATTCACACCTACTATGCTTGTGAACATACATATGCACTCCCACATCTATGCAAAACCATTCACCCACACTGGCACACACATATTGAGTTCCTCTATACAATACCACTGAGACAATACACTCTCCTGTGGTACATTTGCATCTGTGCCGACCTGTAATCCTGGAGGAACTCAACCTGTTGCCAGGCTAGCCTCTGTAAACAAAGCTCAGTATCTGATAGCAGTCTTCTACTGTTTCAAATGAGCAATAAAAAAATGCTGTCACACAACTACATAAACTTTACTTCTAACTGTTTATTTTAGACTGTTATCACTGTAAATCACAAACACCCTGTCCTTTTTTCCACAGATGACGGTCTCCAAAATGGACCTGGACAGCACAGGAACTCACAAGGTAAATGTCTCAACTGTAAAATAAACATAACCTAAACATACAGGTTATGTTTGGATATATGTTTACCATCCTCATGGCTGTTTTTTCACCCCAACGTTATGTTTAGAGCCAGATTCAGAAATTAGCTTAGGTAATTAGCTTGTTCATGTTTTTAAAAATTCTCGCCAGCACAGCAAAAGAAGTAACACACATTGTTGTTGTGTGTTATATACTCTAACTATACTGTAGACTCTATTAATATTATATTTGATATTATATTTAAGAGAGGATCTGTAACAACTCTGCCATTTTGAAGCCAGTTTGCTTTTTGGTGTCATCATGTTGGCTTTTCAGAGCCAGAAGTGACCGTATTTGGACAAAAGAGGCAAAGCTGCAGGAGCACAAGGGGTCATGGGTGAACTAATGCCAAATACAAGCTTCCTGATTCTAAAATAGAAGACTTCATCAAGCACTGTGTAGCAAAGTTTTTTTTTTTTTTACAGTCTTGTGAGTGCAACATATTAATCACTACAACAGTAGAGCTGTCTGTTTGGAAAAAAAGGGGTTTATTTAATTAAAAGAAACTTAAAATTCTGACTGCAGGTGAGTGAGCTATCATCAGACGCAGCAAACATCAGAGTCTTTTCTTTCACGGGAAATCTCATTAATGTAGGAAAAGTTTAAAGATGGACCACATCACTCAAAGTGTCCAGAGAAATGATTTAGACTGAAGTGACTCCTGGAAAAACAAAAGTTATTAGAGATAAGTTCAGTGTAAGTCAATGGGAGACAGAGCTTTTTGGAGCCAACCCCAGCAGCCGTCAGTGTTATTTCAACTTTAAGATACTTCTGCGTTGGTTTAATTTCGGAGTGGACGTCCAGCAACTGATGTTGGAGCTCCTGGAGTCTGCTTGTTACTACCAAGTATCAACAGCTAATGGTACAACTGCCCAATAAATATGCTATATTAAGTATGGTTATTAAGGTCATAGGTTGGTTTTATACAGTGGTGGAGAATCTCAGCTCCATAAAGTAGAAGTCCTGCCATGCCTACCTGTTCACTTAACACAAGTGATTCCACTAATTATCCCATCTACTTGGATGAGGAGTTGTGCTCATCAAAATGGGCTGGTTCAGTGAATGGTTGGAACAAATACATGACAGGGCTTTTACTTTATGGAGCTGGGATTCTCCACCACTGGTTTTATATTTGGCCTTTGGACAAATCCAGGCCAGTTCTTTCTCCCGTTCTCTTTTACGTCTTTAAATTAAGTTAAGCTAAGCTAATCACCTCCTGGTTCATGTGCTTTAGACCAACACACAGATATGAGGGTTGTAACATTTTTCACATTCTTGTCTTACTCTTGGCAGGAAAGTGTTTTTTCCCCAAATGTCAGCCTCTTGTTTATAAATCCTGTACATACAAAGCCCTTTTAAGAGCATTTGCACTACATTGTGGTGGAAATAGACACCGACTGAAAGAAGGAATGTCACAGCCTTCACAGTTTGAATAGAAAATAATGTTTGTAGACATCTAGTGAAAAGATTTAGGCATAGACCTTGTACAAACATTTATTACACAACTATTGTTACACACCTACAGTACCTTGGATTACATCAGAGCCATTACTCTTAGTGAAAGATTAACTTCAGGGGTTTAAACATTACACCCATTAGGTGCTCAATTAGCTGTATCGCAGTTTCGACAGATAACACAGTGTGTAGAGTTGAGACTATACAGTGTACCTTGTTTGTTGTAGCTGGTGTGTGTGTATTTGCGTGTGTTGTGCGTCACAGTTTGGGCTGTGCGCTGTTGCCGCTGCTGCTGCTGCTGCAGTGAGGACACGTTTGGCTCCAGCTGCTAATCCTGCCGGATGCCTTTGCCATGATGTGTCTCTCTGCACCAGGAAATCCCCTCAATGTCTTCATTCAGGCAGCCTGCCTTGCCTCACACACACAGTCGCTGGCCTTTACACACACTTTGTTAGCCTGCAAGTTGCAGCACTGGACTCTTAAAGCCAGGGCTATTCTCCTAAGCACCATGGGACTTTAGCATGTACCCAAATCTGCAGCTCCAAACTTTTCCCTTTTCTAAGTATTCTGAGCTGTCAGTTTGAGCAGCAGTAGTTCCAGCTACAGGTCGATAACAACCCCTCTCCAGTAAACTAACTTGGACAGGAGTTCCTTCTTCATTTCACCCACTGCCATTTCCACATCGCCTGCTATTGCTTGAGTAAAAAAGATGCAGAGTGATGATGCAATGCTCAGCAATCAGCCTCTATTGTGTAATGTTGCTCACTCTGCTTCACTTCCTGGAATTCCCCCTTTTCTCATGCTAGTCACATTTTACCCAAGATACAAGACGGAACACAGGAAATGAACTGGAGGTATCCCATCAGTCTACAATCCACACAACCCAAAGAAAAGAATAAAAGGGAAAAAAAGCCTCAAACTTGGGTCAGTGTTCTGTCGTCCCTGCAGCAGTTTGTGAGGCTGGTGTTGGCACTGACGTGGTTGGTGTGTGTTTTCCATGGTGCTGGTGGCTTGCCTTGGCTGCTCTCAGTCTGCCAGTGGCTGACTGATGTAAAATCTTCATTTATAGGCAGCCATTACAGCTGGTTACCACGCATTTCTCACACTCTCACTGCCCCCTTCGCCAGCTCATCCACCCACTCTTCCCTCTGTGCTGTTATACATAGGTTGCAGTCAGTGGAGGCCTGAAACACACAAAGACACACACAGGCTTCTGTTGTTTGTTTTGTATCCTTGACTCCAAGTGCGCAGGGTTAGCTCTGAGCCTTTGGAGGCAGGACTGAAACAACACTTGTCACCAGAGAGAAGCAGTGATAATGAGAAATAAAGATGGAGGTTGTGTTTGTTAGAGTTGTTGTTGGGTTTGCACATGGACAATGTCCCAAACTTGACAAAGAACTGTTTACAACTTTGGTTAAAATTAGTATTAGGTTTGTTTTCTCTGTTAATCATCTAATAAATGAATCAAAAGGAAAATAGTCCTACCTTAATCCACTAATATTGTGGTATTTTCTTGTCAGTTCTATGTTATTTAGTTGTGCAAAGGCTGGCTCTGCTGTTTTATGCTTTAGTTAATATTTTGTGCCTTAACAGATAAAATATGCAGGATAAATAATTATTAGACTATTCTGAAAAATAATCAATACATAAATCAACTGTGAAGCTGCAGCAGATCCACCAGAGCAGCTTCATGTTCAACTGCAAAGTGCTATTCTGTAAAGCATCCTTTACTCAGACATTTCTCTCTGTGAAAAGAGCAAATTCTTGGTTTATTCAGCAACAAACCCATACTCATTTTGCTATCTTTCTCTCAAACTGTACTCGGGTAACATTTCATATTTTACTTTTTTCATTCAGTGAAAACCCCTCTAGGAACAAGTTCTAGAAATGAGCATTTGCTGTAAACACTGTGACACTTAAAGGGAATTCCTGTTCTCAGTTTTTCTGTGTACACATATCTGTTCCTATCAAATAAGAAATAAATAAATAATGAATAAAACTAATCAGGAAAGAAAAACATCATTGACTGCAGCCTCCATCTCAAGTCAAACAACCCCTCCTTCATGTATACAGAACTGATGATATTATTTTCCAGTTTGGTCACGGTGGCTCTGGAGAGATGCTTCTTCCCCTTATGTCCATCTTTGACTGATTCAATCTAAAATCCATTTACTTTCCTGCTGTGGAATAACATGGTTAGCCAAGCTCCGTATTCAGAACTGAGACAGTGACTCAGTTCCTTCCTGTTCGGAGGGCCTGGGTCTGGTTGGACACTTAGTCATCCACCGCTGCCGACTGACACCATGTGTCAGAGCGGGTCGGGCTCCTCCGCGAGTCCCCGTAGGGAGGTTTTAGTTTGGCTTTAGTTATTCCTCTGCCATTAAAGAAACATAGTGTGGTTTGGCCTGCATTGGAATGCAAGTTGTTTATGGAGGTGTGATTTCAGTGTTTCCTTGATTCCTTTAGTCTTATCTCTTGAACAAACCCATAGAGAAAGTCATCAAAGCTGGCTCACCTGTCTCACAATTACCTTTTATTATCATGGCAAATATTTCACTTATGTAGTTATAAACATGAGCTGATGTGACATTCCAAGCATACCACTGTTGGCAGGAGGAAAAGATATGGGATTGTCTCTAAATATAATCAGTTTAAGTCATTTTGATGGTGTATGTGTAGTGTTTTCAGTGTGTGGGTTTATATATAAAGCTATTAATTGGAGCCTCCCTCTGCTTTCTTTCCACGTTTTACTATTTACACTGTGGGTTGAGATTTTGAGGGTGTAACTTCTCTTATCACTCAGCCTTATTTAGCCTCTCTGTCAGTCGAGGGAGTGTGCTGGCGCTGGCAGCTGAGTCGTTCCTCACTTCAGTCCCGCTGCTATATCGGGATCGTCAAACACGACATCCACCTCAGCGGTTCGCTGCTGATGTGGTCTGCCCTCAGTTTGTGTTAGCTTAGCAAGTGAGTCAGAGGTGAAAGCCGGTGGTCACGGAGAAAGCTGGTGGGAGTAGCACATTTCCAGAGAGATACTTTGGAAAAGCAGAATGTGTATAAATGTCAAGTCAGAACGTTATGTGAAATTCTGGGTTTGAAGGGTCGTCCAAATGAGAATAAACATGTGTAATCATGTTTGGTTGTTTAGTCACTAGGCATGTTGATACAGTGCAGCTGGATTTAAGGAGAAATGATGAATTAATGCATGTCTTCTGATAAATTGTTAATTGCTTCCAGGCATATATACATAAAACTCATTTGTTTTACAGTATCAATATTTGCTGTTTTATAGACTTTGAGTTTTGGAACAACATCAAAAGCAAGCAATGAGAATTATGACTGATATTTATTAGGACTTTATAACATTTTATTGTCAAATTCAAGTAGATTAATCAAGTTAAGTCAAAGTTTATTAATGCCCAGAATTGGAATATGCCTCAAAGGACTATACAGAACATGACAGACAACATTAATGACCAACATTGATCAATAAAATGGAAAGATTTAACAGATATTCCATTTAAAGCATTATAGGGAAAATATTCTTAATGAAGATTGGCAGTTAAAGTTGTCGGAGCTAAAATGGTTATGTAATTATCCATAGATATTTGGATGTGGAAGATCGTTGTCATGTTTTTGAATGTTCTCTGAAATGTTTTACTGTTTGGCCCATGTTAAAATATAGTACAATAGTTTAAATCATTTGATAAAACCCTAGTTTCTTTAACATCTTTAACCATTCTAAATGTCTAAAAATACATAAAAAGTCAAGTAATATCATTAGGATGTATAATTCTAATGACAACACTTCATGTTCTCCTTTTCTCAACTTCTTGTTTTATTTAGAAACGTCAGCATGTTTTCCAGTATAATATACCATTTTTAGTCTATCCCTATTTATGTGTATTTGTCCATATTTAGGTGTGTAACTCCGTGTGTGTGATTGTTGTATCTTGTGACCCATGTGTGAACTGACTGTTGCTGAACATTTGGCCACAAAACTGTAGAGTGGGAGCAAGATCAGATACCTCAGACCCCATCTGCTCACCATGGATCTCCTTTATTTTAAAGAATGTGGTCTTTCCTGCAGGTGCAGTTTGTGATGCACGACACACACCTGGCCTGGTTTCCCCGTGAATGGTGTGTGTGTTTTGATAATGAATTCACCCAGGGTTCATCTGGGAGGCAGGCAGGAGCTGAGGTCAACAGCCTCTTCTTTATATTGTAATCACGGCACTCACATAATAGGTTCTATTAAAGTCTCTTGATATGGTAATATCTGACATGCTCATCTGCATGATTGCCCCTTTTTATACGCGAGAGTGTGTGTTTGTAAGAGTGAAGTGAGAAGTGGAGAACCGGCTAGATGCTGAGTGGCTCCCTTTTCCATTTGCATGTTTGATAAATGATTTTGAGGGTTTAATGAACACCACGGGCTGACTTTTTTTCCTCATAAGGAGCAAATAATTGATTTGACACATACTTGACTTGCTTGTGTTTAGCCTCTGAGTTCTCTGTCAGAGTCTGTAAGTGTAATTCATGTCAGTCCCAAATCCTGCAGTCACTGTAGTCAATCTGATTACAGGAGAACAAGTTTCAACCAAAGATAAATATTCTTGAAATCTCTATAGATTTAGTGATATACTGAAGTGCTTAATAACCAAGTTTCATAGACTTTGAACCGCATTGCCCTGCGCCACAGGCACTCACATAACACATGTTTTGCATTATTAAACACCTTTGCTCTTCCACTGGTCTTGTATGCAGAACAGAGTGTGAAAGTGAGCAGCATTGCGAGGTTTTTCCTCGTTTTGATTCCAGCTTTATTCGTACCCTCAGACCCAAATGTGTGCCAAGAGAAACCTGTTTGGAGGTATTTGTTTTTGGAGGTTTCTCTTTTGGAGGTGTTTTCCACTTGTGAACATATTCGTATGATTATGCAAGAGTAACACCACTGGATTCTTTCCATCAGTGGAAATTCAACAGAACAGAACAGGAAGTATGGGACCAGGTGTTGCCCCATGGCCTGGTTTGAATGAAAACGAACCACACAAAACACACAAGAAATGAACAAATGGTCTCATGTCCCTTTCTGAGGTTATCGTCCATGACGTAAAGGTCAACCACATGAGAGTATTTTAAGGTTATATACCAAAAATATCTCTCTTTACTTAAGGCAGAGAACCACTAATCATATCACAAACTCATGTATTTGTTCTTTCTCTAGATGACGAGGAGGCGCTTAACTCCATCATGAAGGACTTGGCAGCTCTGGGACGCTGCTACACCCAGAACAACAGCCACAAGCCCAAGAACAGAACCCTGCTGTACAAACAGGTACATGGGGAAGTCAGAGCTTCACTTTAAGTCGCCCCCAGTCAAAAACCTGTCCACCAGCTGACTGCAAACACCATTTTTATGTTCTAATGGTGACGTGTGTTCATAGCAGACAGTGAAAGTCAGGTGAAGGTTGTGCTGTTTTGAAGAGCATTCGACTGCAGCTTACTTTGAGTCGAATTTAAGGACAAATAATAGTGTGTTAAATGTCCTAGCTACACTTAAACATAAACAGTCATTAATAATATAAATCAATAGTTTAATTATTGGTATTATCTGCATACTCAGAACCAGAATCATGTTTATTACCATGTAAATAAACAAGATTCACATTACTAGGAATTTGCTGTAGTGGTTTGGTGCATACATAGAACATGGAGTGGGTAAGAAGCATACAGTAAAAAAATACAGTATGGACAAAACCTGTGGGTTAGAGTGAGACTATTAATACTGTTTATGATTCTGTGCAGATAGAGCAAATAATTAACAGCTGCAGGTGTACAATAATAATTAGATTTATGACCATGGTCCAAGTGAGTTCAAACTAGTCCATGATAAAACATCTAAAGAGGAAAATTTGGACATAGCGTCTAGGTAAAAGACACCTACATTTATAAAATCATTAATAAAGAAGTTTGTCTTGTTTTATCTGCAGCAGACCTTCACGAGTTAGAAAATGCCTCAATAAAATTCAGCCCATTTTGAGGAGCTTATAATTCCCCTTCAAAACTCCAGTGCTTTCAAGACTTAAATCCTCTCAATCACCTTGCGCCACTTACACAAGTCATTTCCTTGTGCGTTTGTTCCCTCTGTGGAATGATAATTGGCAAATCCTCTTAAACTCCTATGTTTATGGTGAGACATAAACAGGCAGGGGAGAGCAGAGATGGTTTCTGCTCGCTGTGCCGCTGTCCTCTGTGAGTTGAGGAAAACCAATAGCCTGCGCTGATATGATGTCACCGCTGGTTTATCACCATGACCTCATGCAGACATGCAGGCTCTTCCAGATTCCTACTCCCTTGGGTAATAGGTGTATAAATAGTCGTAGATTGTGTCATGTCATCCTTGGATCTAAGTTGAGGAATTGTGCTGCCGTTGCATTGTGGACTAACATTAAAAACCTGAAACCAACAGAAATCGTACAAATCTTTGCTGTTAATCAAAATGTTTTGTTGTAGCGCTGTTTTGACACTTCAATTCCATGCACGGCTTATTGTTTTCATTTATTCAGCAGCTCAAAGCTCACATACAAGCATGAATCACTTCAACTTTCCACTTCCATAACTCCCCTCTGTTGTTATTCTTCCTCTCAACAGGATTTAAGAGTCAAGCTGGAGCATGAGAGAGAAAAACGGTATGTTGGAACCTCCGTATTGTCGTTTCTCCTCCTCTGTCCAAGCCTTAACTCTCCGGTTCGGGTCTTTTTTTTTTTGTTATGTTATGTTATGCTTTGCCATGCCTGGGGTTTTGTGTCTAGAGGAAATCACAGTTACATGCCAGAGTAGCATAAAGAGAGGGAAAATTCCTGCTTTGACATTTAGCCGAAGCCTTGTGTTTCAGACTAGCACGGCCTGTTTGAGAAAAAGGGGAGAAAAAAGAGTGGGCCTGAGAGAGGGAATGAGCAAAAAGCCAGTGTGCCAAGTGTTTCAGTTCAGCGTACAGTCTCACAGGCACGCCCCACATTAATACTTCATCTTCTCTGTCTTCCACATCTTTCACCCTGCACCCATCTGTCCTCCCTCCCATCACCAGCCTCACAGTTACTGTAACCAGAGCAAGCTTTCGGTTACAGTAACTCTGTCTGGAGAGTGTTTTTCCACTAAGGTGCCTTACAGTTTGTTTACCACGGTGAAGTGCTTCGAAAACTGAAGGCCCCATTATGAAGAGCGGGGCTTTTGAGCGTGAGAGGCTTTATTTGGTCTTGAGCGCCATCGTTCCATGTACGGAGTCTCTCAGGTGCATGTCTGGGTTTTAACACAGCATCCTACGAGGCCCAAGTTCACAGACAAACACTGTCCACATGAATTACTCCTTAAACAAACCACAGAACCACTGAACTCCAAACAACACCTTACAGGTATAAAATGATAAAAGAGCGTACGTATACAGCAGAAACAAACATCAGGCAGAAACTGACCAGAACCAATGAGGATAAAGGCTTTAATTTATGAGAATTTACTACAGGCATTGGTTCAGTGAGGCTGAGATTAGAAAACTTCAGACGCACAAGAGTGAAAAAGAAAAAAGAAACGGCACGTTCCTCCAGCCGAAATACAGCTTCACACTGGGCTTCTCCACTTTTTCACAACTCTAATTGGCTTCTGCTGAGGAAGAGACCAGTTTTCATGTTCCTGTCTGTCTGCCTTTCGGCCTCCCTCCGTCTCTTTGTCTCACAGTTTTCTCTTCCTCACACCGCGCTGCTCTCTGACAACAGCTCGCTATGGAAGAAGCCACTCATAGACTTTAACAGCAGCTTTTTATTCATTTTTTCATGTCACACTCTCTACTCTCTCCTCTCCTCTTGTCACGTTGTCCATACTGTGCTTCCGATCTCTGAGCCCTTTCATTTTTATTTATTTTTGGCAACAGCAGGATATCCTGAATTTGTTAGTGGCAAAATTATACGACATGGCATTAGCAGTGTTTATTTTTAAAGGGGCAAGTATGTGGTATTTAGAGATGCTATTTTCAGTAGCTTAACGTGAATGATTTCAATTAGTTTTCATTTAGTTTAGCTGCTATTACATTTGCTTTACATTCTTCATGGGGTCTAATACATATTTGAAATATCTGTACAGCAGATAGTAATAACATTGAAAAAAGATTAAGAAAAATTAAGATGTTAAAGCTTAGATCTGTTTGTTTTATACTTAAATGCATAAACTCATGTCAAATAGTCAGACAGTTAACCAGATCAGTGGACACATGTATATGTAAGGGTAGAGACTGCGATCTGGTAGGATCGGCGATTCTACCAGTAGAGACTCCGATCGTAGTCTCTACCAGTAGAAACTCCGATCAGAGTCTCTACTGGTAGAAACTCCGATCCTGCCAGTAGAAGGGTTAGGGTTAGGGTTAGGGGTTAGGGTTAGGGTTAGGATTGGTGTTACTGTCACATGTTAATACATGTGACAGTCCTGCCCAGTGTTCCGAAAGTGCATCATCTTCCAGTCATTAAAGACACATCAAACAGTCACCACCAATTAAATATTTCAATCTTTCATGGTATTTAGTATTAAATTTATTCAGCCGTGTAATTATTTTGTCCCTCTCTTATGTAAGATCCCTGTCTTTTGTTGTCTTTAGATTTTTTAGCAAAACTTTTAAGAAAAAAAAAAAAAAAAAGCGAATAGAAACAGTTGTTTTTTGAGGCAAATCACAGGATACAGGATATACAGGAATTTATGTATAAAGACCTGAAACTTCACAGCACTGATAAGAACTTATTGGCTTTACATGTGAAATTTAGTGTGCACAGTTATAATCTAAGTTGCCTGTGTGAGCAGCGTCCACAGCATTTGGGAGTCCCTGAGTCAGGATAACAGTGGAATCTCATTGGAAGCTCTCTCTTTTCATTGGCAAACGCTGAAGGTTTGAGGCAGGAAATAGGAGTTGTGTCTCTCTCTTCCCTTTTCTCTGCCTCGGGGTCTCCTGCCAGAGAGTGAAGGAATTGAGCCAGAGGCCGTTTTATGTGTGTATATGATTGCAATTGTGTCCGAAAGAGAAAGAGAGCGAGTGCACTGGGATGTGTGGAGGAATTCTTTTTACTCTGCAGATCTGTGTGTATTTCATGCGACTGTGTCCACATGCTTGCACAGAGGAAGGAAAGCCATATCTTTTAGAGCAGCATCCTCATAGCTGCACCCCCCCCCCCCATGTCGCCTCCTCCACATCCCTCTAGCTTTTTATCAGACAAATCATCGCAGAATATAAACAGACACAGAGACCATTTAACTGTGGTGCTACTCGCCTCTGATCTACAGGCCTCCCTCTTCCCAGAATCCTCTCCTCAAATGTGGGGGGGGGCAATGAGCAGTCATTAAGATAGGCAGAGCTTTGGCCTCTGATGAGGAAATGATGGGATGAAAACAAGCCATTTTATCAGGATACTACAAAGAGATAGTGGGCCTCAGATTCTTCAAAAGCAGAGTGAAGATAGATAGATGGAAGAATCGGAGAAGAAGTGCCAGGGAGAATCTCTCTCTCTCGCTTTCTCTCTCACTTTCCTTTATTTTCTCAGGCTGTCTCCTTTATTTTCACTCTCACAGTCTGTAAATATCTCAGCGTCTCTGTATCTTTCGCTCTGTCACTCTTTAAAAGAGGAGGGAAAGACACACATCCTGCTGCTTTTTGCTGCCGCTCCAGATTTTTCCCCTTTCCTCTCAGGAAGTTTCCCATCTGCCTTTGTGCTGGCTTAGTTGAGAGGCCCAGTGGTGTTGAAACAGTGGCCGATGCAGAAACTGATTGGGAAGCACACTCATGCATGTAGAGTTTTACAAACACACACGCATCCATATATGCACTCACTACAAACACTCGCTGATAAGCCCCACACAGACAGACAGACAGACAGACAGACAGACAGACAGACAGACAGACAGACAGCGTGGACACTCAGTCATACACGTAGGCATACAGTAGATAAACACTGGATCACAGTATATGCACAGTACATGTTCTCCACCTTTTTCTTGCACTGATTAATGCTGTGTTTGGATTATGATCGCTCTGCTTGCATCTTTCCTTGACCCAGCTGACCTGTCCATTTTTACCTCCCGTTGTCATAGAAACACTTAGAAAATGGCCTAGAAAGAGCTTACTACGGTTATCAAACACGCTCCCTTATATTTTATATCATATGTACAGAATCGCTATTAAACAAAGAAGTCTATCCCACGCTTCTCTTCTACATCGTATGTGCCCTGAGATGGTTAAAAAGAAAATTAAAGTACCATTCTGAGAGTTTATTATTGTTCCTGACCCCCGTGGATGTTCTCTGCTCCACAGAATTATCCCATTTCAGAGGCCGCTGAAGATCAAGGAGCTGCTGCAGAAAGTGACAGAGGCTTTTGGCCAGCAGATGGACATGTTCTATATGGAGAAAGAGGTTTGCAATTGACAGTTACTCAACCAGAAAGCCATTAGAATGTATAAATTAAACACGCACTATCGCTGGTGTACAGTCTCAGTCCTGGATTAGGTTTTTTAGCTTACCGGCTGACAGGCTGTAAGCTACTGTCGTCATGCGGCGTCCGGCCGAGGCGTCTGTCAATCGTCTTCTTCTCCGAAACTACAATTCCGATTGACTTCAAACTTGTTATGCAGCTTCTTTATGATGATGTCAACAAAAGTTAGTGAAATTATTTGGATCTGGATCTGATTCTGGATTTGGTGCGACTTTGACAAATTTCCCCATTATAAGAGATAGGAAGTGGATCGATGCAATAACTCAGAAAATATAAATGATATCAAGTTGAAATTTCTACAGTCCAGCCCTGATGGGGAGATGACCAAAACATAATGGCCACATGCTGATCAGGATCATCTTCTGGATCCAGGAACTTAAGAAAAATTTTACATGGGTTCTTATGGGGAAAAAATTTCAATCGTCTTCTTCTCCGAAACTATAGTTCTGATTGACTTCAAACTTGCTATACAGCTTCTTTATGATGATGTCAACACAATGTAGTGAAATTATTTCGATCCGGATCTGATTCTGGGTTTGATGCAACTTTGAAAAATATCCCCATTATAAGACATAGGAAGTGGATTGATGCAATAACTCAGTAAATATAAATGATGTCAACTTGAAATTTTAATTTTTTACAGATCTGATTGGAATATGACCAAAACATGGGCTATTTCTGTAATAAATACACATAACTGGGTGATAATAAATGGCATCTGGATACATTTTCCAAAGCTTTTGATTTGGCCGGTAAGCTACAGGGCCATTGGTCCTATTTGGTTTTTTTTTTGTTTTATTAAGTTATAGTGACCATACATTTGCATTTCTCTCTGTAGATGATGATACAACAGGAACATGCAAGAAATATGTACTAGAAAATGCAGTTTCTACAGACTTAAGTGTGAAGTATTTAGCGTGACCTCCATTTGCACTTAACATGTCTTGAACTGTTTAATACAGACAGTGTGATTTACTGCACTAATCTTCAGCTGTTTTACATCAGGTTTGATTCAACACATGTCAGACATTTTTCATTTTCGTACTTTTTTTTTGGTCAAATGAACAGAGGTCACACAAAATACAACCCTGCGAGACTTTCTGTAGAGTATGTGCAGGCTGTTGATATTTCATTAAGCTAAAAAAAGAAAAGAAAAACTCTTTGATTCCCCAGATTGGTTTCCAACTTGAAATAATTCACTTGACAGAAACAGCATCCACTGTACGTCATACATGCACTGATACATTTACATGCCCTCTCTGTGGAACAATGAGGAATGAAAGGTCACACGCTGTATGTTTTCTTGTCCTTTCAGTTGCTGCTGCCCCTGAAGACACAGGAGGACCTGGACCAGGCGGTGCTGACGTTAGGCTGTGGCGTGGGGACCAATGGACTTCTCCGGATACTCCTTAAGACCCCCAAGAACAATCATGTGAGTGTTGAACAGCTCATACGTCTTAACCACATGAAGGTGATAATTGAAATGTTTAAGGTCATAAAATCCTTCATGAGGTACAGTATGTAGAACATACACTGCAGCTGTGATATGAAACACACAATGAGCTGGTTCTATTGTATGCTTATTTATTTCATTGTGTTTCAAATCACACTCTTTACTACTGTGTTTTTCAGCTTTTGGACAGAGGTTGTTAATAGTTTATAAATTTAGATTGTAGCATTGTTTTGCTGTTGAGCTTTAACCATCTAAACCAGTGGTTCCCAACCCTTTTTAGTTTGTGAACCCGTTTTAACATCACAAAATTCTGGAGACCCCAGACATTCAAAACGGAGACATTTTTTTGCTAAAATTAATTAGTTTTTGATCATGTAATAGTTTGCTATACTACGCTACAAGTAAGCGTTAATTTTAGACGACATTTAGTCTATTTAATGTATATTATTATGGACGGAGGCAGAAAAGCCAGGTGTAGATTACTGCACAAAGTGAGAATTTTATTTTCCTTGGTCAGGATATGTACAGTCAGTCCAGCTTGGATTTACAAGGCTGTTGATTAATACTGAACAAACAAGAACTCAAACTATGAATTATGAAAGAGCTGCAGCATCTGAAACTGACCACAATGAACATTTGACAGATAAACAGAACCACAGTGCTTCAGTTTCAGCTTCAGAGTTTGACATGCGTTTTATGTATCGTGATTGTCTCTGTCAACTCACCATATATTTTTTATTAGTAATTATTTTTATTTATTTTTTTTATCAATTACTAGAAATTTCAGGTGACCCCATTTGAATTCCAGGTGACCCCATGTGAGGTCCCGACTCCAAGGTTGAAAAACACTGGTCTAAGCGTTCTAGTTTTTTTTTTTTTTTTTTTTATTAACGCTGATTTTCTACATCAGCTTATTGCTTTTCAGATTTTTTACCATATTCACATTTTAGCCCCATATTCATTTTGTTCATTTTTGTCTAATTACTTCTTCACATTTTATATCATTATGTATTCATTTTTATATATTGTTACGTAACTGGTTAACTGTAGATTTGCATATAATAAAGCACATTAAGAAGAAGACATTTCCAAAACTAGATGTACCATTAGGGGTTCCACCAGAAAAGTTCTATGCCACTTGGCAGTCATTTATCTGCTAGGGTTAGGTTTAGGGTTATCTATGTGACTCAAATATCTGTGCACCTTTTTTTTTTTTTTTTTTTTTAAATCTATTTACCTATTTATTTATTTTCCAGCTTCTCTTTTATTTACTTTATTTATGTGTATGTGATCTTACACGTGTGTATATGAGATCATACATATATATATGTACATGTGTTTGAATGGGGGTTTATATATTTTTATATGTATGAATATTATGTCTGGCTGTATATAAACTTAATGAAAGTCCTGTACTTGGAATGGGAGGGGGGTAAAGTTGGATAGGAACTTGATAGTACAGTTTCATGTTCAAATTATATGTTTCTTGTTATATATTTGAAAAAAATAAAATAAAAAGACCTTTCCATGGGTTTAATGCACAGGTAAATGTGTAAATAGCTCTTTAACGCTGTAGTGGGAGGCAGCATGTTAGACATTTGCTGACAGAGCTGTTTCATTTTTAGAGACTAAATAATCTTTTATTTGAGAATACTGCATCAGTAGTTTTGCTGAAGTAATTACTTCATAGTCTCCCCCCCCCCAACACGATGATGTAAGTGTGCAATAATGTGATGTGGTCATCTCTTCCTATCTTTAACTTGTCCTTTGTGGCCTGTCTGTCCTGCTCTATCTGAAGTACCTACAGGTGAACAGCAGGGACAAACAGAGCGAGATGAGGTCATCACGGTCACTGGGAGATCTGAAAGGCTCCCTGCTCAAGGGCTCGGAGAGGGTCCGCAAACACTCAACAGGTGAGGACTGAAGAAACACATACAGAAATGCAACTCTATCAAGAAACAGAATTTCTACCAGTTTTATGACGCACCAAATTGAACGCGGTGACAAAGGAGGCAGAAACAAAAGGTAGAAAGTCACAAATAAAACTCAGCGTTGCCAGGGTTTCTTTTTTGTCAGTCTGCTCAGATCTCAAGGTGCCTTGTCATTGTCGATTTGCAACATACTGCAGACTTGACAAAGTCATGGAAGCGTTAATGGCAGGAAGAGGAACATGCTTTGTCAGAAGAGAAAACTGATAATTGAAGAACCTCTCAGCTGAAAGTGACAAGTTTAACAGGCAGAGAGATGTCAGGTCAAAGTAAGGACACGCTCGGCTTTTCATACCAAACAGCTCTCTGCTGGCAGTACACCACCACCTTGACTGGCTTTGAACCAACTTACAATCTCTGAAAGTAAGAATGCGAGATGGCACACCTTTCTGCTTACTTGCCCATAGTTACCAGTGTATGTGTGGAGTTACAAGATGATATTTTATTACAACATACATGATCAGGATGCATTCTGCAAATTATTTGGTTCTTACCAAGATAAAAAAAAAAACAACAACCTAGATTTAAGTGTTAGATAATTTATCTTGTTTTAAGAGTTGATTTCTTACTTTAAGTGTTCAGCTTTACACTATAATCATATTTCTAGATTTAACAGTCTTAATTCGAGAAATCTTGTCAAGTGAAATTATCTTGCTGCATGGACAGACAGTTTCACTTGTTTTGAGTACCTTTTTCCTCACATTTAGTTTTTTTTATCTTGTTTTTAGACACCCCTTTTTTGCAGTGCATACATTAAATATGACTTTTGTCACCAATTTTTCATAAAATCTGTAAAACCTGAGTCATAGCCTAAGTATCACGAATCTCTAAGTCTTTCTTGTTTATGCACCTGAATCTCTTACCTCACTGTGAACAAGTTCAAAGTGTGTTTGCGACGTGCATTGTAGGAAGCGGAGCTCCATGCAGCTGCATTATGGCCGCAGCGGCAACCAATATGGAAATGGCTTCATTGCCTCTTGCTACTGTGGCTGTGTGGAGCTCTGCTTCCTACAAAGCACGTCGCAACAAATTTCTGAAAATGCCTGATTGACCTATCGACTTCGTTTGTAAACAAATGGATTGTTTATGGTGGGGTACACTTCGAAATTGTTCACCGTGAGGGAAGAGATTCAAGTGCGTAATCACAGAAAGACTTATGGATTTGTGATACTTAGGTTATGACTTGGGTTTTACAGATTTTATGAAAAATTGGTGACAAAAGTCATACACAGCTTTAAATGCACAGCCCAGCCAAAAAAAAGTCACACATGCAATATTTCACTGCACCACCTTTGGTTTTGATGACAGGAGACTTTCACTGGATTTAACTAAGCAAATAGTTGAGATCCTTCCATCAGTAAGGTCTGCAGTGGTTATTATTGTTTCAGCTGTAACAGATTATTTAACTCTAACTGATGCAGTAAGTGTCCTCTCATGTCTCTAATGTCATAAAGATTGGACAATGCCAGGACTGATCAGGGTCATCAGGCTTTTGACAGAATGGTTCAGGGAGAATGAGACATCATTTTCACACATGGATGGATGTGATGAAGACTTGATGCAGCGGTTCGAGTCTCCGTCATCAATAATCAAAAATTAATGCAACTAAGGATGGAAAATGTATTATGAACCTTATTGTGACACTACATTAACATGATGTGGCAAACAGATGTCACAGAGAATGTCTCCTGTGATCAAAACCAAAGGGGATGCAGTGAAATATTGCATGTGCAACTTTTTTTTTTTTGGGCCGGGCAGTGACTATGTTATAGACTTAACAAATGTCATATTTTCAACACATCTTTTTACCTATTTCATAGAATATATCTTACTTTTAAGTTTAAGAGCACGCTTTGAATTTGAAGGGTTCGAAAATCAGTTTTAAATCTCAACCAAAAAAACACTCCACACTACTGAAGTCTTCTTTCTTATCAGGCAACAATCCAAGCTAAACAACATGACACACTTCACAGTTTGCTGTCCCTTCTGGCTTGTTGGGTAACACAGTGTGAAGGTTTATTATGCTCTGTCAAATGCCGAGCTCTCCCCAGTCGCCAGTGTCTGAGTCTTTTCACCTCTCTTATATCAGTTCTGTCCAGAAAGGTCAATCTTTCAGTCGTATCTCAACCTCAGACACATACACAAATGACTCCCCCCGTCACATTTGCATTTTCGTAACGTGGCTGAAAACACTTTATGATCGCTGTCAGCACCAATCTTTCTCGTGTAGCCCCAGTAACATCAGCGCTGTCAGCGTCCCGACTCATATAAATTGTATAGAATTACCCGTCTCTGTATGAATTCCCCTGCCAGCTACAAGTCGGAGAGGAGCTGAGGCAGTGATGGGAGCGGAGGGCGTGGTGGCAGATGAGAGGCGACAGGAGAGCGGTCACAGTGGATGGTTGAGTGAGGATGTGATGTGAGCCTGGATACTTCAGTGATGTATAGCAGCAGGAGGGAGGAGAGGATGGACAGAGGAGAAAAACAAAGTGAAATCCAGTTTTAGTTTCACTGTTGCCCTGCAAAAATTTAAATCTTACCAAGTGTATTTTTCTCATTTCTAATCAAAATATCTCATTACACTTAAAATAAGACATGATCACTAAAAATAGTAACTTTACAGTGAGATATAAAAACTTATTTTTAGCCAATAGAGCTTAAAAATCTACTTCAAAAAATCTTACCAAGATCATTTTCATTTGTTCCATGGGCAGATTTTTTTGCTTAATTCAAGTTTTTTTTTTTTCTTTTTTGCTTAATTCAAGCAAAACAATTCTGCCAATGGAACAAGTGAAAATTACCTTGGTAAGATTTGTTGAAATAAGACTTTCAAGATCTATTGTCTAAAAATAAGTTCTTATATCTCACTGAAAAGTTACTCTTTCTGGTGATCATGTCTTATTTTAAGTGTGATGAGATATTTTGACTAGAAATGAGAATAATACACTTAGTAAGATTTAGATTTTTTCCAGTGTGGAAGTAATATTTTGTAGCATTTCTATACATCTTTGTATCAGCTGGACTTCTTCAACATCCCCGTCAGTGCATTCAGACTCATTAAGTCGTCTTACTGTGTCAAGGACGAGTGCTTCCTCTCCGCTGTAGCTCAGCCGGGAGAGCGTTTGTCACAGTAATTGAGGTTAGAGGTGGCGGCAGTGTGGTTTAGTAAATCATCTCTCTGGGTCTTGGCACCGTTAAACTTGTACCCATGAATAACATTGTGACGCCGTTTTCCCCCCTCTGCTCCTCACTTTCATCTCAATTTTCCCCTTGCTTGTCTTTGCTTTCCAACACCTCAATTCTACATTTCTACTTCCTTGCCTGTGTTTTTTTTCCTTGAATTTCCTTCTCTTACTTGCTGCTTCCTGTTCCTATTTTCCTCTTGAACTGTCACTGTTCCAGGTTCCCTACACACAGGCAGGACGTCCCCACCTCCAGGCAGCGTCCCTGAGGAGCAGCAGCAAATCGCCCGCCAGGGCTCCTACACCAGCATACACAGCGAAGGGGAGTTCATTCCAGAGACCCAGGACCAGAACGTAAGTGACCACAGACATTAGCAAATACTGTTTTATGTTAAGTCCCAGGTACATACTATTTTCCTAGGTAGCAGAGTTGTGGTTGGAAGTCAGTGTAGCAGAGGCCGAAATACACTGACTTTCCATTTCTAGTCCAGGTCATGTCTGCCTAAATAATGTGTCTTTCATTTTTGGCAGTCATTGTTTATAATCCAGGTTTTCTCTTGCACTATATAGACAAAAACATTGGGACACATCACACCTGCAGCTTGCATGACTTCCCATTCCTGTTGATTTGAAATATTATGATGTGGAAAATGTTTATGTCAGTTGTTGTCAATACTTATCGATCTGCTGATAGTTGAAGATACCAGGTGGCTTAAAATGATTATTTATCGTCAGAACATGACAAATATTTTAGAAATCTTGAGGATGGTGATTAAAAAATGATATGTTGAGTAGCATTTTGTAAATGTAAATTACAATATAAACAAAATTAACCATAAAGAGGAAAAAATGTATATTGCAATGATTATATATAATGAGATTTGTCATTACTGTTTTGTAGTTCAGTCCACTGTTAGCAGTCAAACACCTGAATTCAGTATGTCCTAATATTTTTATCCATTTGGTATTATGTAGACTGTTTTAAAAATACTTTACAAATGCAGGTAATAATATTATTCTAAGTAAGATTAGACTTGTACTTTGTGATCAAGAAGTTCCAGGCAACAAATTCCAAAGCACACTGCTTTGCACAAAAGAAAAAGATGACAAGATAATGTGTGGTAAGCCCTTCTAGTAAATGCTTTTTAAAACAGTGTGCATTGGTATTTTTTGTTTATGGCTTACTCATCACAGAGCCATGTACAAGTGACTTACACAAAAATGTCACCTTCCTATTTCATGTGGAACGTAATGTTCATTTGAGCTGTAGTTGATGTGTTGAATTCATATAAAGATGAGAAAAAAAACCTCCTGTGTTTTGCTCAAACTGTGGCATATCCAGTTCTCATATCCCAGCTGCTTATGAATGGCTGATCAGTGCTTCATGCCCTGTGGCTACAAACCACAGTATACACTAGATTAACCATTCTGAAGTGTGTTTTCATAAATCTAACATGTGACTGCCTTTCTCCATTACACAATTAAAACCTTGAGCTTATTATTAACATTATTTTGCTGAAAGGAGGAAACATTTGCTTCTATATCTGTTACTATATATTGGTCTATTATTACATACTGAATTATGTACAACTGCATTCTTACTTTTAGAAACACTATAGATATATGTTTCCGTAGGGAAAAGTTCTAAAGGGAGATAAACTCAGACATTAGTCACAGCCCTTAATATTCTTATATTATGGTGCAGCCACACTGACTGTACTGCGTGTACTGCCTTTTACCACCTACGTGATTGCATACTCCGTGACCGTCTAAACCCTGTTATTATATCTGTCAGATGTTGGATCCTTTTGGGAGTGCAGACAACTCACTGTCGAGCAGCTGTCAATCAATAGATCAAGCACTGGACAGGTGAGTCATCATGCAGCTTGTGGTTTCTGATGCAAATCTTTGTACTTTTATCTCTATGATGCACACTCTGCATATTGCAGCTTCATATTTTTAGAGATGTGAAACTATGACACATTCATTTGCATCACATTCATAACACTTGGATGGGGGTTTGTGTTGCACACTCCCATAGAAGCAACAAAGGTTCAGAGTAAAGTTTGTAAACAGTGTTAAAGGGTAGCTTAGCTCCCTGACCCTGGAAAAGGATTCAGGTCACTTTGCTGTTGCCATAGCAACAAAACTCTTATCTGGACGCCTGGCTTCCACTGTTATCACAAGAGAGAGAAACAGAGACTTAAGTGGTGAAAAACTACATGGCCTTGAGGAACATTTAAGGCAGAAAATGAGAGTGGTGAAAGAGTGAGCGTGAAGTGGACGGGCTGAATAGTGAAAAGAATAAATGTGAATCAAAGGCAAAAGAAAAGTGAGCAGGAGTGAATTTTAGAGCGCATAGGACGGAAACTGCTCTACCTGCACGAGGCTTATCTGGGCTCCAGGCTGCAGAACAATAGCAGGAAACGAGTGCATGGAACTTTTCCCTGCAAGCGGGCATGCGTGCCCCTTTTCCAGGGTCTCGTGGCCCCGCGCCGCCCTGCGGTCAACAGAGACGTCACTCTGTGTCGGGTCGTCAGGCAGGGCTGAACGCAGACGGCCCAGAAAGGTAGTAGGTGGGGGTTGGGTATACACTGACACAGATTTAATGATTTAATTTTGTTTTACTGCCAGTTCAGCACACACTTGTACTGAACATGACTCAAAGTTCAGCCCACAGATACAAAATGACATAAATTGTCACATTAGTGTCTCCATCTTAATCTTAGAACAGTGCTGTTTAGCGTCAGTCAAGCTTTGTAGGCGTCATTTGGAGACACTTAATGTTCGAAGTGATTCTGAAGTTTCAAGCCAGCAGCTGCAGCCAGACTCTTTTTGAAGATAAGGGGACGTACCAACTGAAATAGCAAATCATTTTTCAACTTTTCTGTCTTTGTTCTCTTGTCATTCCAGCCCTCCTTTCTCACAGAACAACCGTGACAATAATTACCTGAACCTCAACTATGAATACAAAGGTAAGAGAGGAGAAACTGCAGCAGTGATTCTTTTATCATCAATTGCTTCTTTGGTGTTGAGTTAATTCCTAAATCAAGTGCTACAGAAAGATAAGTGCAGAAAGCTCATTCATTATTGGAAAAGTTTGGCTGTTTTTCTGTTCTGTTGTATCTGCACATTCAGTTGGACTGAAAAACAACTAAGGCTGTGTTCATCTAGAGCCTGATTACCTGAAATGTTACATGTTGCATGCACCCTTGGAGATTACTAATGAGGGGAAGAGGACATTATTGATGGTTTTATCAGGGCCTTTATACTTAAAATGAGGAATGGGTTTTTGGGAATATATTTATTATCTTGGTTGTATTTCTCGTGGAGCTAAGTGTCTCAGTAGGTGATAAAGGGAGTGTGATAGCATCATAAGTCTTCCACACACTTTACTCCCTTTTGTCTCTCCCCTCTCGTCTGCCTCCAGTTTCTAATGGATTTTCCTGTCTTTTCATGATTACTTCCCTACTCTGTCCCCTTGGCTCATGATGCCCCTCTACCCGTCTCTCCCACGTCCCTCGGGTCCCTGTCTGTCCCTTTTCCCTCAGAACGCAGATCAAATAGAGCAGGATGGCAGATAACGCCACACTAATCCCTGTGAACAGAGGAGCCGCAGCAGTTACCTCAATCTGGTCATTTCTTTTTCTCTTGCACCGCCCCCATGCTGTAAATTAAAGAGGGACCGGTGCACATTGTGTACACAGACTGGGAGCTTCATATAGCTGCAGCACTACTTGAAGAATCATTCACGTGCAAGCATGCATCCATACACGCTTACAGTACATGCACTACCCTCCCTGATATAAAGCTGTGTGGCCTTTCCTGCAGAGGGTTACAGTATTTGTTTACCATTCCCTGTGAGTAGATTTTTCCTCTCCATCCTGCACTGCCAAACACGAAAAATAACTCCTGTCTCCATGGGATACGGCCACAAAAACAGCGCAAGGGGAGGCAGTCATCTGACAGAACAGCTGCTTTCAATTGCATGTGGCTCCGCTGCTCTCCATTTAGTGTGTGTGTGTGTGTGTGTGTGTGTAAGAGTGAGTGTCAGTGCTCGCCTGCGTCAGCAGTGCTCCCCACCTGCCTTTAGTTACTGCTCCACTGGGTTCAGAGCTAAGCTAAGCTAGCACACGTGAGTTGTTTTCAGCTCTCTTGGCTGCAGTGAAGCGATGCAACAGCTCTGTTCAGTGTGTGAAAAGCTGTCTTCCATTCTGCTGCCTTTGAACTCCTTTAATTTCACATGCCAAGATGAGCAAAAGGGGTGTAGAGTCTGTCAGATGTGATCATTTCAAGTATGAACTTCTGTTATCATCATTAGGCATCAACATGTTTGTGTTGTGCAGCTTACCCTGAATCACTGACTGAATAATGCTCCAACTTTATTTGAAAATGCAGTTGTAGTCATGATACTTGTTGTGTCTAGTTACATTTCCTGACAGCTCTGCCTCATTGCTCCCCCTTCAGGTCGCCATGGGAAAGGAGGGACTTTTCCTCGCCAGTTCCAGTTGCCCAACCGCAGCAAGGATTATGGAGACCGTAAGAGCCAGCTTTTGTAGAGAAATAACAATAACACTACTAAGGCACAGATTATACAGACATGTTACTATGTCTACAGGACAACACAGACAGACACAACTAGCAGACACTCCTTGTTGACTGTTTTTTTTATGCCCTTTGTAGATTTGGTACATGTAGTACTGGTATGCTGTTCCAGGCAGCTGCTTGTAATTGCTTACTCAGAGGCTAACCTTGGCTAGCAGTGATTTACGTTTCCCTGCGGTGAACCCGAACTTGTATAAAAACACAGCGCCCTGCTTCCTGTCTGATAGGAAGTGGAATGGAGTAGAGAAAGGCACTCTGCTCTCACTTGCTTTTACTCCTGGCCAATAGCTCACTTTACTCATGACTCATGTAAAATAACCATATGAAAACAGCTAAATTAAAACAAAAATGCAGTATCTTGTGTGTGTGCAGTCATTAATATGTCTTTTTACATGTACATGTGTGTTTCCAGGTCGCAGGACACTTCCACGAAGCTTCATGCCTCAGGAGAACTTGTTCCAGCTGGTTCCTTCTAGTCGTACACGGAGTTACAACGGTGACAGTACGCTTCAGTACAGCGACCTGCGCTCACTGGGCCGCACCACTGACAAAAGCTGCCAGCGGGGAACGACCAAATGTGAGCTGTTTCTCGTAAACACTTTCCAAAGGATGCACATACATATATCCTTGAGGAAAAATGAATCCAGTATAGTTAAATAAGCTGCACTTTGCTTCCTTTTTTATGAATATTCAGCCAAATTACAGAGTGAGCCAGAGCTGAACACAATGAGAATTTATGCACCATAGAACACCTTCCAAAATTTCCATAATACATAATTAGTGTTGACAAAGAAGAGACCATGAGGAACTGGCTTGTCAGAGAAATAACTTCAGTATTAAGCAATGTATTAAACAGACATGTTACTATGTCTACAGGACAACACAGACTTACAACTATGAGACACTCTTGTTGACTATTGACTGATGGTTGATATGCATCAGAAACATAAATGCACAATTCATTATAAACTGCTGAGTGTTTAATGTGAGGACTTTTATGAGTTAATCAATGAATGTAGAGACAGAATGTGTTGTTGAAGAAAAAATCAGTAATGGTGGTAGAAGCAGGTAAAGGAAACGGATTTAAAAATACTTTTAGTTATAATAATAGTAAATAAAGACACTAGTTTGATACAAAAATGAGCTTAAACTCTGATAAATTAACCCTGATCTACAGTGCCACGCACAAATGGAACTTTGGACTTAATAAGGCAACAAATCTGTATTGTTTCACTCTATCCAATCCATGAGGCATAAGCTATATTAGAAGGATACAAAGAAAAAAGTAAAAACAATGGCTGCCAAAACAGATTTATTCCAAGCAGCAAGTAGTAAGGTACAGTAGAAATGATTTACAGTAATAGTGTATGTCACAGCAGGCAGAATTCCCCTGGGATCATCCTAAACGCTGTGTCAGAATCATCCCTGTTACAGACTCACTAATCACTGTCCACATTCAGTCTGTGAGCGGTGAAGCCCTGAAACTGTCTTTGTCATAAAACCAAATCACAGCTCAGCAGTTTGTGGTTGACATGTTAAGTCTGTGCTCTCCTTCTCACCCACACACTATCAAATCTTTAAACACAGCCACAAAGCAGCCTGTTAATTCCAAAACAAAGTCTCAGAGTAGATCTTGTGTTCATGCTGAGATGATCTTTGTAGGTTTTGACAGCGTTGTGTCAACTCGGTGAGGTTTGACTCAGTTTTGGGGTTTTTCCCCTTCTCTCAGTATCATCTGAGAGGGTCTGCGGTGGGAATTATTTAAAGACCCTGCGGTGGTTTTGACGTCTGGCCTTGCTGAAATAATTCTGCGAGTTACAGTCGCGCCTTGTGGTGGATTCTGACGCATGCTTTAGAGTTAGTGTTTGCTCAAATCAGTATATCACAGTGGAGTTGTCTGCCTCTGGGGGCTAAGCAACAAAATGAATTACTGCTTGGTTTTCATCATCTGGTGTTGTGTTTCTGCAGCGCCACGGGCGCCAGTGAACTGGCGACAAGGAAAGCTGTTGGGTCGAGGGGCTTTTGGGGAGGTCTACCTCTGCTATGATGCCGATACGGGCCGCGAGCTGGCCGCCAAGCAGGTGCCCTTTGATCCAGACTGTCAAGAAACCAGCAAGGTAAGAGAGAAAACCCCACATGTGTTTGGAATAAGTCACTGACTGCATGCACTGTACACACAGGGATCCTATGATTGAAGACAAAACATGCTATGTATCATAAGTACTCTGTGCTCATCCTTCTCTGTAGGAGGTGAATGCTCTGGAGTGTGAGATTCAGCTGCTGAAGAATCTACGTCACGATCGGATTGTTCAATACTACGGCTGTCTTCGGGACCTGGAACAGAAGAAACTCACCATTTTTGTTGAATTTATGCCTGGGGTGTGTACTCTGCAGTTCATGTCTTTTAAAGGCTCAGTGTGGAAGATTTAGGGAGAAATGTGGGAATCAGAAATTATATCCTGTATTCATCATGATGTTTTCATTAGTAGATAATCACCTGAAAATAAGAATAGTTTGCGTTTGCCTTTTCTACAGAGGGAACATATCCCTTCCATATAATCCACTATTATGATGCCATGTTTCTGTTGTAGATTTATAGGAAATGATGTCTAGTGTTAAGGTGAATTGTCATCACCTGCTCTGTTTGAGCATGAACCAGGGTTACTATTTTAACCAAGATGGCCAGAAAACACAAAAAACAAACACTGGTTGTAATTTTATCTTTTTTGTGTGTTGTGTTAGTGGCCACTGTGCAGGAGAATGAGGAGATGGGTGATTACTTAATTGCATTCTGCACCTTCAATGTTACAACCCCCCAAATATTACAAACTGAACCATTATATTCAGATGTTTATTAGTTATAAAGTAATAAAGCAACAAACATGTAATCCTTAAAGTTTAATTGGCTCAGAATAAAGAGTGTCTATAAATGTGCTAATTTAGGTGTTTGTCTGTAGAGGTGGGAATAATACAGTGTAAGACAAACATCAAATCACATCTATCCTGGCCACATCTGTTAAAAGTAATTCTGAAATGTCACCAGCTGTCAACAAACATGTCCTCAGTCGTTGATGTCAGCAGAACAGCTCAGTTTATGAGAGCGTTTTCTCACTAAATGAGCGACTTAATGAGCCGCTGTCGCCTGTGGACCCTGCCTGGGTTTAATATTTCCTGGGCTTTTTTTTTTTTTCTTTTCTGAGTGTCTTAGTCACACATTGTCTGGAAGTTGGAAATGTTTATGTTTCATTGGAGTTTGCTGGCAGAGGAGATAGAGAGTAGATGACAAAGCCAAGTTTGTGTGTGGCTGCAGCGCTGTGGTTGACCGATAAGACTTCGGCAGCCCGTGGGAGGGCATGGATCCCCCAGTGAACCACAGAGCTGTTGAGGTGTCCTGTTGACAGTTGAAAGTGAGGAGGGAGAAGCAGGACGGGAAGGTTTTATTTTCCCTCGGTGCGTCACTGGCGTTAGTGGATCAGGGCTTTGCTCCTGCAATTTCCTTACAAGGGACTGAAAACAGGATATTAAAGGAAATGCAAAACATTGAAGGTGTTCGGACTTTAAAATAGGCGGTGTTTCTTTTGGCGAATTCCATGTTTATGTACCTGTTTTTGTACTAGTTTGGCTCAATTCCACATCAGAAAGCAAATCTTTAAAAACATGGTACAATGCACAGATTGTAGTAGAAGTAATTAAGACTACAGCCAATTTAAAAACCCACTGTTTCACTCATTCTTTCCTTTGCTCTCTGGTTTTCTTTCTCCATTGTTGTTTCTCTAGGGCTCAATAAAGGACCAGCTGAAGGCCTACGGGGCTCTTACAGAGAAGGTGACAAGAAGATACACCAGACAGATCCTCCAAGGAGTCTCCTACCTGCACAGCAACATGATTGTACACAGAGACATCAAAGGTAATTGAAACGCCAAGATAGCAAAGGTCAGGACAGGATTTTAATTGGATTTGCGACTAGTGCACATTTATTTAAGAAACAGACTTAGCCGACATGGGAAAAACACATTTGTTACGGTTAACATAGAAAAAAAAATGTTGCTGTGCTCCTAAAAAATGAATTCATTCATTTTATTCTCGTTGACATTTTCTCATTCGGTAATTCATCGTCTACAGAACGAGCCTGGAAAAAATGTGCTATTTTGAACTCCCCTTTGAGATATATTGGGCTTCATGCTGGTGAAATCGGCCAGTCTAAAAATGTGTAACACCGGATGGAAAGGCTTTAGTTTGGCTGCCCACAGCTTGGGGAGTCACTGCCTCGTTCAGCCACAGCCAAGAAGAGGGAAATGTACCGTCTGGTGGGGAAAAAGATAGTAGGTCTCACAGTCAGGCTCTATGAGAGTATAGGTGGGTGGGATTTTCCACTTAGAAATTCTCTTCATGTATAATATACGGTATATGCTCATCTCGCCACACAACAGCTCCTCTGTTTGCAGTAAAAACACCTCTCAGCACATATAATTTTTTGGAGAGCCTTTGAAATAGTAGGCATGACATTTCATATAATATTTCTGTGAATGAAATGACTTATTGGAGGGTCTTATATGGCACAACAAACATATAAAAGTGAGACTCAGACACTAAAGGTTCCAGTTTTAATCCGTCAGCCTGTTGTCTGCACCCCTCTGTCCCTCAGTGGGTGTGGAGGATGAATGGCTGGTGGACATTAGTCACTGATCAAACAAGTGGAGCGCCTGAAGGAAATGGGAAAGACAGCTATGTGACGGAAAATTACCAAAAAGGAGGAGAAGGAGTGTTTGGGTTTGATCAGTCCCATGTCATTGCCAATGTGAAGCAGACTGTATATTCAATAATTTTCTGGTGTTTACAGAAAAGAGGAATTTTCTAAATATTACAAAATTGAAAATGTTTATACAGTTGAGTCAGTGAAGTATATAGAAATAATTAAAGGTATATTTGGATATTTAAAAATAGCTGTAGGAAAAGTTTACCTTTCCCCTTTAAGTATTTCCGTCGGTTAATGTGCTGACACAGGCATTTGTAACCACAGCAACGGTTGACTTCATTATTCAGCCTCCAAACGGTCTTAGTTCCCTAAAAGGACACTGATATTCCTCAGGAGACCCGTGAATGATTGTGTCTCCTTGTACCAGGTGCTAACATCCTGAGGGACTCCTCGGGGAATGTGAAGCTGGGAGACTTTGGAGCCAGCAAACGGATCCAGACCATCTGCATGTCTGGTACCGGGATCAAATCTGTCACTGGCACCCCCTACTGGATGAGCCCAGAAGTCATCAATGGGGAGGGCTACGGCCGGAAAGCTGATGTATGGTAAGAGACAGACCTGCCTAAAATGTAATAAGGACAAGCAAGCCAAATATTACATTCTTTCTCAATACAAGCAATAAGCTGTTTCAAAGATTACAGAGTAAGTAGGCTCATTAACAGTTGTATGTTTATACTATGTATACGAGTTGTTTTAGAATAGTATTACTGATGATAACATTCATAGATATGCATAGAAATTTAGGATGAGACTTGACCAGGTCAAAAAGAAAATGGCACTTTTTAAATTAATAATGAATCGCTGCCTGCCAAAGAAGGTCCATAGAAATCCAAACTATCTGCGCCATATAACATTATATTCTTTTACAATGTATTGCATTGAATCCCATACTGTTGAATCAAAGTGAAACCTACTGCATTGCAATAGTGTTGAACGGTACCATATCACTGGTAGTTGCATATATATCTTTAATGTAACAGCTTTAATATTAAATGCTAAGACAAATGGAGTGTTCTGCAAATTAACTACTTTTTACTCGAATGTCGTTTGTCTTCAGGAGTGTTGCCTGCACTGTTGTGGAAATGCTGACTCAGAAGCCACCTTGGGCTGAGTATGAGGCCATGGCAGCCATTTTCAAGATTGCAACGCAACCTACAAAGCCCATGCTTCCAGAGGGTGTGTCGGATGCATGCAGGGACTTCCTGCGCCAGGTGTTTGTAGAGGAGAAGTGGCGGCCCACAGCAGATGTTCTGCTTAGCCACCCGTTCGTCCAGGGCAGCTTCTGAGACCTTTGGACCCCCATCCCCTCCCCTGCCTGTGAGGCCTCCATGTGTGGCCCCAGCGTATCCCCTCCTCTCCGGCCCGCCCCGTCCTCAGGGCCCTCCGTCACCAGGCTCCAGGGCTCCGTACCACTCCAGCTTCATGCCCTGTCATCCATCACCAGTGTCTGCCTTGTCAGGACTGAAGTCCCTGCATCTGTCACCAACTAGCTCAACCCGGATTATTCCCTGAGAGGCCAGGTTGACTGCTGTCAGACCTCCAGAGTCCTCCAAGGCATCACAGCGTGTTCCCTCAGGAGGGGACTGACAAGAAAGCACAGTCTGCCAAGCAACAGGCTGCTGTTTTTTTTCCAAGAGCAGAAAAGTGACCCAAGTTAGAGAAGTGATGTTTCGAGCTGTCTGGGCCTCACTTTACACTCATCTTCTGCTGCAAAATAGTGTCCAGTATTGGCCCGGCACTATGTAATCATGATTGACTGGTGACATTGATCACATCTGATAGTACTGTAAGTTACTCATCAGCGTGAGTTTGCTATGAGTAAAACTGAGAAGGTAAAATATTTTTATACAACAGTCAATAACACGTACAAAGACATCTTAGCAGATGGGTTTTTATTGTCACCTACAAAATGTAAATGTATTTTTGTCAACGCCTTACAATAAGAATTTGTAAGTAAGAATGTCTTTTTTAAACATCTAAGAGGGTTACCAGTACCCTACTTTCACAGCATTCACAACCCCATTTAGAAGGATTGTCAACGTTGCACTTTTGATATCATGCATTTGAAACATTTCCAACATGCAGGATAATCAACTGAGAAGATATTTTTCTATTTGATGCTTTTTTTATAATTTCATAAGGAGAATTGTGTTGTTTTATTCAATGTCTAGGAAAAAAAAGAACCAAACTTTTGCATTAGTGTGCAATGTTTTTAAAGCAATACCAACAATATTGTTGGAATCATCCATTCCAGCTTCCCATGCAGTGAGTTTTCTGCCATTCAGAAGTGGCCAAAGAGATATTTAAAGGAGAATGAAAAAGATGCACAGACAGAAACTTTTGACACCTTTGGGCTAAGTAAATGTACAGTATTAATCATGTCGGATTTTCTTTGTCACCTCAGAGTCCTATATCCTCATCTATTATATGGCAGCTTTGTGCACAGTAGACGGCACAGACCAAATAAGATGCATTGACATCACGTTGCGTTGCAGAAAAGCATCACCAATAATGTTTAATTGAAGTGTCCCGTATCATATATCCATTCATATTGGTTATTTCAATATGAATCCATTCAATGTCTTTTCTTTCCACATCATATGAAATGAATGGTCCACTGAATGACCACTTGATGGCACACTTCATTCCGTGTAATGTCATGTAAGATTAGAGGGATAAAAGAAGCCAAAATGTCAGGTTGAAAAGTTGGAGGTAAATGCTGTATTTTGTAAAGTGGAGATGGACGTGAAAGGTTTTACAGGAAAACTGGGAAGATTGGTGCTGGAGAAGTAGTGGCGAGCTGTAATACAGTGGCACTTAAAAAAAAAAGAATGATCAAATCGTTTATGACCCTTGTCAGTGCCTTACCTGAATCTGCTTGTAAACAAAATGTTCACTGCCAAAGCGGAAAGCTTCTTGATAAGGTGAGCAGCTGTTCAGTAGTGAGCACACAGGATTTGCTCTAGTTCTTTTATATGGAAAAAAAAAAACAATATACTGTAAATACATATCGTTCTGCACTTTTGTATGAAAACTTTACATTATAAACAAATCTATTTGATGAAATAGTTACATAATACAGTAGATTGTACTGTGATTTAGACAGGACTATGTATGATTGTCTCTTGGAGAGCTGTTAGGCGGTATGAAAAGGCTGGGAGGCTTTCGATTGGGACAGTTTTCTTTTGTCTTAATGACAAAGCCTTGAAACATGAAATGTATCTGATCTTTTGTACATTTAACTTAATAAAGCAAAAATGTAAGACTAAATGTGTGTGTAATTTCCTGATCAAACTGCATGAGATTCTTAAAGATCATACGACCGTTTTTCACATAAGGTAAGTAGAGTGCCTTTATTGTTGCACAATAGGGAAATTTGCATTTTGCAACAGCACTTTACAGAGCAGAATAAAGTGCATTCACGGCAAACAATTGATAAAATACGAGAGAGAAAAAAAAAATCTCAGTAAATTATATTCATGCATGGGAAGAGTGGATCTGCATGAGTAATAACTGGAGGATAGTAGGGGGAAGAATGCAGTGCAGGACAGAATAAAGGGCAGATTCACAGCAAACGACTGTTATAATAAAGTTCAAAAAAAGAGATGAAGAATAAACAAATTCACAAACCTCAAATCAAGTACCCAATAGTGCTGATTGTACATATCAAATATATAAACAGTTATGGAATTCATACAAAGCCTATGTCCTGTTTTTATGCTGTTATAGGGTTTGCTTCATGTTAATAAATGAATGATGCAGTGAGTGCAGATGCAAAGAATAAATAAAGGAAAAAAGTAAATTGTAACATTTATCCACACTCGATCTATTTAACCCTTTCATGCACAGTGGTCACTACAGTGGACAGCTGTTCAAAGCTGTTCTCTTGTATATTCATGGATTTTGTTGTTTGAGTTCCATATCAGCCAAAATAGTGGACGCTTATGCATCATCCCATAAACTGCAATGCATACGATGACTGTAACTTTGCTGTTCTAGATAAACCTGATCTGCAGTAACATGTTTGAGTGTATAAAAAATTGCTAATTATTATTAGACTAATTGTAACAGTAACAGTTTTGTTTTTAAGCAAAAAGTTGTGGGGTTTTTTGCATATTGTCCTCATGCAGGTATGTTAAAATGTGAGAAAACACCAGATTAGCAGCATTAAAAATGTTTTTATTTTATAGTTTTCACACTGTATATCAGTAAATACATGTTTCTTTGCTTCTAAAATTAAACACATGGTGTCCAGCTGAGAGGACATTTTTGTAACTCCATAAAAAATCTATTGACTTGTTTTTGTTTCTTTTTTTTCATGCCTAAAGAGGAATAAAAACACTCAGGAAAAAAATTTGAAAAGTTTGTCATAATTCATGCATGAAAAGGTTAATTACATCTATTTATTCCTTCTTAGAATAAATACACACAATGTACGCTGCACACTATAAACGCATTAACTCTGGTAATATGGATGTGCAGTATGGCAAGTCAGCTGGTCGCAAAGCACAATGCAGGTGTTTAATAACAAACTTACACAACTCCTCTAACGCGTGTTTGGTAACGTGACGGATCCAGCCAGTGCGGGAGCAGAGGAGTCCACTGCAGGAAGCTCCCGGACAGACTACTTCGTGTGTTTCTACAACAACTGCCTCTTTTTTTTTAACCTAATCGGTCACAGGAAAAAAATGTCAACTTCACGCACAATAATATATTTACTAAGAAACGACCTGCGTCTTCACGACAACGAGGTACGACTATGACTCTGTTACGAGACCATTTTTCGTTGCATTCATGAAACTGATACGTTAGTTTCTCTTGTTATTAAACTGAGGAAATATTTCAGTTGCTTTCATTACTAGTTTTCGGGTAAAAAAAACATACATTTGACATTGTGCGAGTATTTTTTATATATATTTTTTGGATTATTATGTAGCTACTAGTATGTTACCAAAAGGTAGCTAACATTTCCGGTCTACGTCCTTCAGAATAAAAGTATCAACTTCCGGTAGTGGACCTGAAAAACAAAGCAATACCCTATTTCAGAATTCAGAATCTTCAGATTACTTTATTAATCCCAGATAAAAAAAAATATGTAGAAAAATAAAATAATTACTAATATAAACGATCAACTTAATAACATTTTTGTGGGGACTTTCAAAGGATTGCTCTCTACATCTAATCTTTTCTTATGTGAATTGATACCATTTAGCTATTTGGCAGTATCATGACAGATATTTATTTTTTGGCAATATATCAAATTTTAAAGGGAAATGACAAATTGTGTCTGTGTCTGAGAAATCACTTTCATCTAAGTTACCCATTACAAAAACACCTCTGATGGAAGTGTGTTAATTCCAAATCACATGACCTGCTCCAGATGATGTCATTTCCTCCTGAAGAAAACACTGGCAAGACACCAACATATGTTCTGTCTCATCTTTAGTTATTTAATATAAAGTATTTATTTATTTAATAGGGACAGTGCATATTAATGAACATCTACAACAATTGCAGCTGTAAATATGCCAGATTGTAGCAGCAGTGCTAATTTCCATCTGTTGTCCCTAGTTTCCATCTGTAGTCCCTTTAATATTACCTTCTGCATTTTTCACTGAAAATCAGGTATTTTCTTATGTTTAATTTACTGGCCATATTCATTCATAAAATGTGTTTGTTCGTTTATTCGTTCATTAAAGCTCAAAGTAAATGCAGATTATTATATCAAAACAGAGGAAACTGAGGAAAAAGTGACCTTTTCCACCAAAAATTACAATTGATACCATTAACTGAACTTTGAAGTTTCTACAACCACTGTCATTTGTCAAACTACATGAGTTTTATTGATGAATCATGTTGCAGAAGATGACAGTTTTTCCACATTCATTATGAAGCTTCTGAACATCCAAATGGGTCATATCTGATGACCACAAAATGCTGAGAAACTGCATTTTACCTGAGCTATTTACATGTTTTGACAGGATTTGTGGTTCAAAGATTATTAAATATCATAGATAAGTAGATGCTTTTGGTCATTGGTGGCTATTTGGGTCTTAAACTCATCCTGACCTGTACATTAAAATACAATTTATAATACTCATTTAACTTGAACCTGTACGAGAAAAATACATTCACTCAATTCCAGTTCCAGCACACAGAACTGACATCATGTGCTCGATTGCATATTTCAAAATATGAGTCTAACTCATAGATATTTCCCCAGTAGGTGTTTTTTTTCTTTCTTTCTTCTTTGTGTCTTTCTTTTTTGTATTTTTTTTTTTCCATGAAGTTCTATGTTCTGTGCTCATCAGGGAGAATCGTGTGAAGTTTCACACCATCAAGTTTTTATCATGTTAATATCTTTTTGTAGGAAAGTTTCCTTGTGGTTGCCTAAAATCATCTCATATCACATCACTACGCATTTGTACAGTGTGAAAATTGAAGAGCAGTAGATTTTGATTTTTTTTTTTTTGTTTTTTTTTTTTTTACATTATCAGATGCAAATTACAGTTCATAGAGGGTAATTTTATAACTGGACTTTAAATGTTGTAATGCTGTCTTTTCCAATCTTAGGGTCGAGAGCTATTTTTATTAGGTCATCAATTGGCAGAGTCAAATACATAATTGCTACATGATATATGAAATTATTTTCCTAATTACCTCCGCCAAGGAGGTTATGTTTTTGCCAGGGTTTGTTTGTTTGTTTGTCTGTCTGTCTGTTTGTCTGTCCGTTAGTGTGCAACATAACTCAAAAAGTTATGGACAGATTTGGATGAAATTTTCAGGGTTTGTTGGAAATGGGATAAGGAAGAAATGATTAAATTTTGGTGGTGATCGGGGGTGGGGGGGCCCGAGGGGGGGGGGGGGGGGGGGGGGGGGGGGGCAGACCAGAAAATTTCATCAAAATCTGTCCATAACTTTTTGAGTTATGTTGCACACTAACGGACAGACAAACAGACAGACAGACAGACAAACAAACCCTGGCAAAAACATAACCTCCTTGGTGTGGGGGGGCCCACGGGGGGGGGGGGGCACTGATCAGCCTTGGCGGAGGTCTGCGCTCTCCGAGTGCTTCTAGTTAAAATATTAAAATGGTGTCCTCTGAAAAGGAGTAAATAACATAAAAGATGCAACAAGATCAAAACAGTGAAAAAGATGACAACATAAAAGACATCATAAGACAAATATGAAAGACAACGATGAAAGTGAAATAAAAAGAGGCTTGTGGAGACTTTTGTCAAAGAGGGAAGTCAGGCATGTGATTGGGTTCACTGTCATTTCATGTTTTTAGTAAAATTATTTGTCAGAGCTGGAAGCAATTTTCTTTATCAATATATCCATGATTGACGTTATAGAGAGTATTTAATTTCACAATATTTGACCATGGAAGAATTAGTAAAATTGTAGACATGGAAATTTTTTTCAAATTTTTTTTGTAAATCTGGGTCCCTAGTTCACATAAAATGAATTTCTTAGGTCTTTATCTGAAAAGGTTGCTATTTAATTTCTGAGTGATGTACTGACATTGTACTCATCACATACAGGTTTTCCACTGGGCTCAGAGAAATGCAGAGTGCATAGTCCCTCTGTACTGCTTCGACCCTAGACATTATGGAGGGACTTACCACTACAATCTACCTAAGACTGGGCCTTTCCGTCTGCGCTTTTTACTGGAGAGTATCAGGGATCTCAGAAAAACTCTCCTCAACAAGGGCAGGTAACTAGACTGTCTTCATTTTCATCAATCTTCGTATTCACTTTACCTTTTCCCTGCGTATGTAACTTTTATCTATGTGTATCACTGCATTCTGGAGTTTTTGTCATTAACTCTCTAGTATTTTATTGAAATAAACATAGCCAGCTCAGGACACACCTGGGCTTGTAGGAAGTTGTGTTTATATTAAAAATCTGATGCACACTGTTCCCTGATCAGCAAGGGGGGAAGTAGCGAACCCTCTACCCAGGATGCAGCTTGCTTGGCATCGTGTTAACCACAGCTTACTTTCAGTGTATGTTTATGTGAAATACAGCAACCTTGTAGTGAGACGGGGAAAGCCAGAGGACGTGGTTGCTGACCTGATCAAGCAACTGGGCTCTGTCAGCACGGTGGCCTTCCATGAAGAAGTAACTTAAAATAGTTTCTTAACTTAATAGTAATAATAATTATTACTACTTTGTGTGTATCTGCTGTAACGGACACTTGTAGGGATGTTAATATCCTTCTTCATGTTTCAGGTAGCGTCAGAAGAGCTGAACGTGGAGAAGAAGTTGAAGGATGTTTGTGCCCAGATGAAGGTCAAAGTTCACACCTGCTGGGGGTCTACGCTTTACCACAGAGATGATCTTCCATTTCATCACATGTCCAGGTGAGGGACGACACAGCCTGCCTGAATAAACCATCATGGTACTGCAACATCCTGTTTTTAATCTTCATATTTGCTTGAGAGAATATGGGAAGAAGACTTTAACTAAAGAGATAACTTAAAAGGTGTTCAAAGCTTGTTAAAGACTGTGTTCCCTCTGGTCTGTTAGGTTACCTGATGTGTATACACAGTTCAGGAAGGCGGTGGAGACCCAGAGTAGAGTGAGGCCTGTATTTCCAACGCCTGAGCAGCTCAAACCTGTACCACCAGGTCTGGATGAAGGAGCCATTCCAACTGCAGAGGACCTTGAACAGACAGGTGAACTAACCCAAAAAGACTTAGGCCGCTTTTAACTTTGTTGTTTTAGCAGGGTTGAAATGAGCATACATATTTATTTCTCATTTGATACAACAACAAAATACAGGAATTATGTGCACAGCCTTAAAAGACACACATAAACTGAACTAAATGGGTTATAAAGGTTATAGTGATTATTTAGTGTGATCCCTGACCCCATGACAAGAAACAGCGCAATCAATTACAAACCTCTGACATGTGTTGAATGAAACCTAGTATAAAACATCAGAAAATGAATGCACTAAATCTCATATTGTCTGAATGAAAGCGTTAAAGACATGTTAAATGCAAAGGGAGTTCACATTATATACTACCACACAGTTTTGGAAGTTGTTTTTCCCTGAGATGTTAGTTTTTACTGCTGTACATACATCACATATATCCAGATTGGATTAATATAGAGCCACTCAAATGCATATGTGTGGTCATTAGAACTTGAGTAAACCAACAAACCTAATGTTGGCCTAAGACTTTTGCACAGAACTGTATTTCTCTGTCTTTTAACATCTATAAATCAAAATCTACAGCACCTTTCATCTAGAAACTTGGGCTTTATCATATCTTGGTCTTCTTCAAATACAGTCTGGATCTGGATTATTAGATCATTTTAAAGGATTCATTTTCCTTAGTATTCATCACAGTGGAAATCATAGGGTTTGCTGTTGTTCATTGTCTAGTTAATATTTTCACTCATTAAATGGATGTTATTTTTATCAGCCTATATCACTGTGAACAAACATCTACAAAATGAACTAGCACGTTGACCCATGGGGATCCACTGGTTCTAGATGTGGTAGTTTCTATGTGTCGTGAATGTCATGAATTCTTGCATGCTGTACTGCATTTATCCAGCAGTCACTGCCAAAGCACTCTGGCCCTAGCAATGTAATTATAAGGCTATTGTATTCCAGAATTACTAATATCTCCCAAAATATTGGTTCTGTCAACTTGCCATTTTCGCTACTCTTTTCCGTGACCAAAAATACATAAGCCAAACTGCAGCAGTCACCTCTTTCCGGATTTTGTATGAATTTCCGGACACGCACACACACACACATACGCACACAGAGGCCACTTGGCTTTCATAATATAGATTACTATTATTGCGCTTGAGAAAAAACACAATGTTCAATAGGAGCATGTGAAATATTTAATGTAACCTTCAGTCCTGCTTGAAAATTCAACACAAGCTGCATTCTGTTCATAAAACACAAGACATTGTTTCACCTTCAGCTATCAGTCTTCAAATATTCAGTGCATAGCTGGCAAAGCAAGGCCAGATGTGTAAGGTATTTGCTAATAATAAGCTTTGAAAGCGATGGATTTATAACGTCTGTAATTAAATCTTTAAACTTACAGGTTAAACACACACTTTGGGCTCGATAAAGTGTTCCTAATGTAATGATTTCAGCTGTTTTTGACTCACTGCAATACAGAGATAAAACTAATACTGTGACCCCTTTGTTGATGATCGCTGTATAAGACGTTCAGTGATGTGTCTTCTTTCTTGAGAAATTTCACACATTATTAAACAGTGATTGCAGCCTAAAATGTGAACATTTTCTTATGTGCAAAAAGGGAAACAAATGCATCTATAAAGTAAATCCACACTGCTGCTGTTGTTATAATGAAATAGGCAAACTGCTGAGCACAGATTTTTCTCATTACATGCCTGCACTCTAGTGCACTGCTTCAGTTTCCATGTATATGATTAAGTTTTTATGGTTCTGTGTGTTTTAATGTGCATCCCGGGTGTTGTAATGTATGAATGCTGAAATCCTCTCTTTCCTTCTCTTTAATAGAGCCTCCAACTGATCCTCGCTCAGCCTTCCCCTGTAGCGGTGGAGAGAGTGATGCTCTGGCCAGACTGAAACACTATTTCTGGGACACTGTGAGCACAGCTTTGCTAACACACAGACACTGTTTACAGATAAAGTGAAATGTTGACAATAGGTGTCATAAATGTCTGTTTTTTATAGAATGCAGTAGCTACTTACAAGGAGACCCGTAATGGCCTGATCGGGGCTGACTATTCCACTAAATTTGCACCTTGGTGAGTTCTATTGTGTCATTTTCTTTACTGTTAAATGGTTATTTGAGTCTAAGAATTTATTTAAGTACAGTGTTGTGAAAAAAATCCTATGCTAATATTAGATTTGCTGGTGTAGTAAAGTTACAATAATCGCATATCGCACCTGAATGGATCAGACATATTAACAGGAAAGCGGTGAGTGTTTAGAGAAATGGGAAGTAAATAGTATGTTGCTGTAATATGCTGTTTTGTGCTGCAGTTTGTGCTATTCTGAGTTTTACCGTAAGATTTCCACTTATAGTCATGTACACTGTGGGCCAACATTAGGTTTATGACCACACATATGAATTTCTTAATCTCTATAAGATGTTAAAATTCAATCTGGATGTATGGGAGGTATGTACAGCTGTAAAAATGCAATTTTGTCATTGTCTTTACTGTTAAATGATTATTATGCTGCATTCCAGGTAACCCGTTATCTGTGTTTTTCCAACCTTCTACCAGTGAAATTGCATTGGAAAGGCAGTCAAACCCGTGACTTCCCACCTATGAACTCCTCCTAGATCAATGTACTTCTAGTTCTGTGCTCTGACGTCACATAGCCCGTGAAACAACAATGGCGGCCCACATGGATGTGGTGTTTAGACAAATTGTTTATTAAAACAAGATTTGTCTCTACTGATATTTATCTATAAATGTTCTGCATGATCAGCAGCTACTGTAGCATTAGCTAGTTTTCAGTCCATTGAGTGCAAGAATAAATTAATTCCAAGTACGTATCCAAATATACAAATAACATAACATAAAAGGTGTAACAGTTTCTCTTGCCTTATGTGTCATTTTTCCTCCTGTTTCCCTCAAATAAGCAAGGAGCAAGCACCTCTGGCGATAGAAATGATTGTAAATGAGCATAAGCCCCGTACGGTCCACCATGCTGGTTTGTTTACATCTATCTACCACAATTCCTTTCCCTCAGGCAGTTTGGTGTGACCTGCCTGGAACGCTACGAAGTCGTGGCATGAAGTCGTGACTTACGGGCTCAAAAACCTGCCTGGAACACAGTATTAGGGTCTTTATTAAAGTACAGTACTGTGAAAAAAAATCCTGTGGCAATATTAGATTTGTTGGTGTAGTAAACTTATAATAACCACATATATGCATTTCTCAGTCTCTGTATTAAGATTCAATCTGGATATATGGGAAGTATGTACAGCAATAAAAACAGAAGTTTCAGGGAAAAACAGCTTCGATAAACCAAAGTGGTAGTATTTAGTGTGACCTCCCTTTGCATTTAATGTTTTTAACCCTTTTGTTTAGACAGTATGAGGTGTATTGAATTAATTTTTCTGATGTTGTATACCAGGTTTCATTTAACACATATCAGATGTTTCTGTTCGTTGTGCTTCTTGTCATGGGGTCAGGAGTCAACCTAAACAGTGACTTTGACTTTTTGAATCCATTTAGTTCAGTCTTTTGTGTCTTTTAAGGTTGTGCACATATTTCCTGTATTTTCTTGTCATATTTGAAGAAAATAGAATGAGAAATAAATATGTATGCTCACTTCAACCCTGCAAAAACAACAAAACTAATGTTGACCTAAGACTTTTACACATTACTGTAATTACTGTCAATATGGTAAATGTGTAATGGTTCTGAATTGGTGTTCTGCAGGTTGGCGATTGGTTGCATTTCACCCAGATATATTTACCATCAGATCAAGCAGTATGAGATGGAGCGGACAGCCAATCAGAGCACATACTGGTGAGTGTGTACTCAGAAAGGACTGGAGCGTGCAGATAAGTGAAATTAAAAACATTTAGGCAATTTATAATAATAACTGGGGATATACACGAACTATTCTAGTGCTGCCTCTACAAAACCCTATTGTTTGTATTCAGATTATTGTTGAATTAAAACATGTAAAGTAAGAACTAAAGTCAAATATTGGAGTCAAACTACAGAATGAATTCACTAATTTTGTGGCTCTGTTGAGTTTCAAAAAGCCTTCAAATGCAAAATACTAATGGATTATTGACATATTTACTGTTTGTAATATATATATTTTTAAACTTCTTTGGTATTGTTGGTATTACAGGTAGTTCAGTAAATGGGAACAGGATTGAAACCGGTTACTGATTGTGAGGAAAAAATGTCAGCAAAATAATCTTTATTCTATATAGGTATGAAACTGAAATACATTATTCATTATAGCTACTAGTTTTTATTACTTGCTTCTTTCTTTCAGGGTCATTTTTGAACTTTTGTGGAGGGATTACTTTAAGTTTGTTGGTGTCAAGTACGGAAACAGATTGTTTCACATCAAAGGTAAAATAAGTTTCAGTCCTTGCCTTCTTTTTTTGCACATGAATGAATATGGAATCGAATAATGATTATCATGGTGTCGTTAACTCAGGACTTCAAGACAAATCTGTGCCATGGAGGAAAGACATGAAGCAATTCAATGCGTGGAAAGGTTTGTGCTGTTTATTTTTCTATCTTTCTAGCTTCAAAAATCTAATTTTAAAAAGAGGCGTTTGAAAATCTAT
This sequence comes from Sphaeramia orbicularis, assembly GCF_902148855.1. Taxonomy (NCBI): domain Eukaryota; kingdom Metazoa; phylum Chordata; class Actinopteri; order Kurtiformes; family Apogonidae; genus Sphaeramia; species Sphaeramia orbicularis. Next base: position 8,174,541 of record NC_043976.1, read on the forward strand.
CGAAAGTGTGTGATAAATGTGCTTGCTAAATGACAGAGGGACGAACAGGAGTACCCTTCGTGGATGCCAACATGAGAGAGTTGGCGATGACAGGGTTCATGTCCAACAGAGGGCGTCAGAATGTGGCTAGTTTCCTCACCAAAGACCTGGGCCTGGACTGGAGGATGGGAGCCGAGTGGTTTGAATACATGCTGGTGAGAAATGTACACCAGGATTTAATATTGAAACTGTTTTAAACACATGACAAATTACTTTGTTACTATAATGCAGTTGAATGAGATCATACACTATAGGAACAAAAGTATTCAGACATGTTGAATTCAGGTGTTTCTTTTTTAACAGACAAATGTCATAAAATTGTTTTATACTGTGATAAATATCATTACATTGCATTGGTTATATTTGTTTAAATTGTTTTCTTTGCTACCAAAATGCCTCAGAGATGGTTTTACTTAATTTCTCTAAACATTGCTTTTTTTGTATCCATGACTATAATTTTAAATGTTCTACCTCTAAATTTAGAAAAAGATTTTCATGCTCTGACTATAATTAATAATTTTCTACCACAACTAACCACCTACTTTCTTCACATCTCACTTAGGAAGGAAAAATTCCCCAAACTTTAAGGAAATAACAATGTTTATGTCTCAAATTAGCATGAACAGTATATCTTACAGCTGTAGCCATGATGTGTCCCAATATTTTTGTCCATATAGTTGATAAACATCAATATTTCCTTCAAGTTTAATAAGAGAATTTTCTTCCTGGGATGTGATGAAAGTAGATAGTATTGGCAGAAAATTATTATTTACAGTCAGAACATGAAAAATATTTTAGAAATCTAGAGGAAGAACATTTAAAATCATACTCATGGATAACAAAATCAGTGTTGAGAGAAATTAAGTAAAAACAATCTCTGAGGCATTTTGGAATCAAAGATTTAAACAAAACTAACCAATGCAATGTAATTATATTTATCCCAATATGAAACTATATTATGAATTTAATGTGTCCCAATACTTTTGTTCATATAATGTCTTTAAAGTACAATCTAAGAGCTTTTCATGTGTCGATGATGAAACTCACATGTGCCTTTGCTTCATTATTTTAATTTTTCCACCCCAGATCGACTATGACGTTTGCAGCAACTATGGCAACTGGCTATACAGTGCTGGAATAGGAAACGACCCCAGAGAGAACAGGAAGTTCAACATGATCAAACAAGGCCTGGACTATGACAATAATGTATGTTTGAGGAACTTGTCAGCTTCCTTTCCCTTTAACATCTTCTGCATTGCCACACAAATAATACACCACAATGAAGAAATGCCTGAGTCACATTTTGTCCGTGATGCTGCTGCTGCTGCTGCTGTCACATGGCGGTGATGAAAGGAGGTGTGTGCATTTCACTGATTTATTAATCATCCATGGGCTGTTTGTTCACTGCAGGGGGAGTTTGTGCGACAGTGGGTTCCAGAGCTGAGGGGTTTGAAGGGGTCCGACGTACACACACCCTGGACCCTCAGTACGGCGGCGCTGTCACACGCTCATGTGACCCTTGGTGACACCTACCCCACTCCCATCATCATCGCACCTGAATGGAGTAGACATATTAACAGCAAAGCGGTGGGTGTTTGGAGAAATGGGAAGTAGATAGTATGTAGCTGCAAAATGTTGTTTTGTGCTGCAGTTTGTTTTATTTTAAGATTTCCATTTATAGTCATGTACACTGTGGGCCAACATTAGGTTTATGACCACACATATGAAGTTCTCAATCTCTATAAGATGTTAAGATCCAATCTGCATATATGGGAAGTATGTACAGCAGTAAAAGTACAATTTTGTCATTGTCTCCTTTACTGTGAAATGATTATTAGAGTGTAACAATTTATTTAAGTACAGTCCTGTTAAAAAACCCTGTGTTGATATTAGATTTGCTGATGTAGTAAAGTTATAAGAACCACATATATGCATTTCTCAGTCTCTGTAGTAAGCTCCATTCTGGATATATGGGAAGTATGTATAGCAGTAAAAACAAAGGTTTCACAGTAAAAAAAAAAAAAAAAAACATCCCTTTATATGTCTTTAACCCTTTTGTTCAGACCTTATTAGATTTATTGCATTAACTTTCTGATGTTTTATACCAGGTTTCATTCAACACGTCAGATGTTTTTAAATGTTTGTGCTGCTTCTTGACATGGGGCCACAATAAATAGTGACTTTAACCTTTAGACCCCATTTAGTTCATTTTTTTAGTGTATTTTAAGCCTGTGCACATATTTCTTACATTTTCCTGTTAAATCTAATGAAAAAAGAATGAAAAATAAGTGGTTCCATGTGCAACAAACCCCATGCCTCGCACATATTGTAGCTTATTTTGGCATCGATCCAGTTGATGTCATTATGTCTATGTGTGTGCTGATGTCAGCATATCAATTGCCTCTACATATGAGCCAAGTTTGAAGTAAATTGAAACAAAATTGATGTTTTTATAGACGTTTGAAATTTCACCCATTATAAATAAATGGAAGAAGAAAAAGATTTTAAAAATTCATAAAAAATTGGAACTTTGACCTACTTTTCCCAAAATGTAATCAGATCTATTCTGGGTCACTGGCAATCTATAAACCAAATTTGGTATGAATTGAAGCAGTAGTTTTGCTGCTAGAGTGTTAACAAACAAACCAAACCAAAAACAATACCGCTTGCCTCCCCTCTGGGGGGCAGGGCAATAAATATATATGATCATTTCAACCCTGCAAAAACAACACACCTAGCGGTGATCTAAGACTATTGCACTGAGAGTCTGTACTCGTATCAATGTTTGTAGCTTTATATCTGCAAAAAATGTCATTTTTACCTTATATGTATGAAAGGCATTTTAAAGTAAGCATTGCCCCTCTGTGTCTTTTCTAGGGTGGCTCAGGGCCCTCATCCAGAGGAAAAAAAGGACCATCTCATACCTCCAAACAGCACCGAGACAGAGGCATCGATTTTTATTTCTCCAGAAGTAAAAACATGTGACGCATTAACAGAAGATGAAACCGCCTGTTCTACAGAATGTGAGAGTTGTTTTCACACTGATATGGTGTTTCAGTTTCCATTAGTTCTTAAGAAGACAAGTGCCACAGACGGTTCCTTTTATGGATGTTCCTGCCATGCTGTGGTTTAGATTCAAAGCCACACTAATTTTTTTGATGGAACGGATCGCTTTTAATGATCTTTTTGCAGATGCTGTATGAATATACATGTAAAGTTTAAAGTTATAAAATAAAATTGTGGAAATATAAGGCTTGTATTCCTTTTCTTCAGTAGTTTTGCTTTACTATGTGTTTTAGGGTCACAACAGGGTGGAATAACAGAAAAAGACAAAGAGAGGAATTTAAATTTTACAGTTTTTTTTTTTTAAATGTGGCACTTAAAATGTACATCAATAAGAGATTTAGGATGTTTAACATAAAGTGTGAACTGGAACACACTGAACAGTTATTTGAATTTTGGCCCAATAGTTTTTGTTTTGGGCCTCTTTTTTTCTAAATCAGTCCAGCTGCTTTTTGACACCAGGTTGAACTCCTAAAACAGTAAAAACATTGTAAATAAAATAAAGGAAATTCGCCACAACACTGCAAACAACTGTAAAAACAAAAAACAAGGAAAACGGTGCCAAAAAAAACCAAACCCAAACTGTATTTTTATAGTGAGTCATCTCATTGCTCTGTGTTTTGCCGCCCACTACACAGGGGGTGCACTGAGCATGCTCAGATGTCTAGGAAAAAACAAGTTCTAGTCTATCAGCATGTTTTGAAAATTTCCCTATTGAGCAAATGGTTGAATTTTTATGAATATTTAACCTCCTGAGACACAGCAATGCATTCTTGTCCTCTGTAAGGGACAAAAGTTTGACAGTTTTACTTAAAAAATGCTGTCCATTGCAAAGGACATTACATAAATAAATAAAAAATAATTTTAGAAATGTATCTGGAAAAAAAAACCTGTTGCATTATGCAGTTTCCAATCAAGACAATTGTTTAATGTAAAAAAGCAAAAATTTTCACTTTCCTTGGTCTGAGGAGGTTAAAATACACCATACATTCAGAACACTCACCACAGACATGCCAGGCGTTAAAGGGTCAAAGCAGTGGTTTCCAACCTTTTTTGGCTCGTGACCCCATTTTAACATCACAAATTTTATCATCCCCAGACATTCAAAATGGAGATTTTTTTTTTTTTTTGGCTAAATCTAAAATAGTTTGTTATACTATGTTGGCAAGGCAAGGCAGATTTATCTGTATAGCACAATTCATACACAGGGCAATTCACAGTGCTTTCCAAAAATGGAAAAGAGACAGGTTAAAAACACAATTATAATTAAAACATAATCAATAAAACATAAATAATAATCAATTAAAACAAAGTAAAAGACAAGAGTGCAGATAGAACCCTTTCACTTGTTATATGCACAGTTGAACAGAGCTGTTTTCAGCCTGGACTTAAACATTGTCACAGTAGAGGCCTGTCTCACATCGTTATGTTGCACATAAACGTTAATGTTAGATGACATTTAGTCTATATAATGTGTATTATTATGGACGGAGGCAGAAAAGCCAGGTGTAGATTACTGCACAAAGTGAGAGTTTTATTTTCCTTGGTCAGGATATGTACAGTCAGTCCAGGTTGTATTTACAAGGCTGACAATTAATACTGAACAAACAAGAACTCAAACTATGAATTATAACAGAGCTGCAGCATCTGAAACCGACCACAATGAACATTTGAAAGATAAACAGAACCACAGTGCTTCAATTTCAGCTTCAGAGTTTGTCATATCTTTTAAGTATTGTGATTGTCTCTCTCAACTCACCATATATTTTTTATTAGTATGTTTTTATTTTTATTAACCCTTTCATGCACTAACCATGAGAACCTTAGTTACGATTTTTCTCTTGAGTGTTTTTATTCCTCCATAGGCATGAAAAAAACAGTGTGATCAAGTTGTTTTTTTTATGGAGTTACAAAAATGTTCGTGCATTTAATTTTTGAAATAAAGAAACGTGTTTAAAACCCAATATCAGAAATTGATATTAAAACAATAAAATAAAATCTAACATCTCACATTTTATCTCACATTTTAACAAATTCTAATGCTAATTATTACTCTTTTCATGGAGATAATATGCAAAAAAAAACAAAAAAAACGTTTTTTTCCCTAACAGATAACAGTTGATTTACATTGAAACATGTTAATACAGATCAGGTTTATCAAGAACAGCCAAGTTACAGTAATGGTCTGAATGTCAGTGTATGGGATGATGCATAAGCGTCCACTGTGTTGGCTGATATGGAACTAAAATAACAAAACCCATGAATATATAAGAGAACAGCTGAAGAATAACTGTCCACTGGAGTGACCAGTATGCATGAAAGGGTTAATTACTAGAAATTTGAGGCGACCCTATTTAAATTTGACCCCAAGGTTGAAAAACACTGGGTTAAAGCAGCTGTAAATAAAAGGAAGAGAAACTCCTCAGTACATCTGTTTTTGTTTTTTTTTTCTCACTTTTTTCTACAAAGAGGATCTAGCACTCGCTTCTCGGCAACTGTGGTGTACATGAGTTTACAGCTGCAAAGTCAGTAAATAAGAATCGTGCGGAAGTATGCCCTTTTTTTTTTTTTTTTTTTTTTTTTGCAGCCTGTAGGTTTCGTTGATGGGAAACTCCGCCCACATGTGTGACGTAGTCCACAGTGAGGGCCAATTGACATCACTTCCTCCTCTTACAGGTACACTGTGGACTTTAGGAAAGTTACTAGTTGTTTAGTGTCTAGTCGTGACAGTGTAATGACTGTCCTTTTTTAATCTTTTAATTCCACTCTGTCGTGTTAAGGAGATCGTGGGGAGACATGTCCGACTCGGACCTCCACTTGGACTCTGTTCCTCTTGTTGCGCTGAATATGAGCGTCAGGAAAAAGTTGGGGCTTTATCTAAACCCTAAAAACGCCGTGGCCTCGGACTGGATGGCTGTTGCAGAGCGCATGGACTTCTCATACTTGGAAATAAAAAACTTTGAAGGGTCCAGAAACCCCACTCTGATGGTTCTGGAGGACTGGCAGGCGCGGAACACTGATGCCACCGTGGGAAGGCTGTTGTCAATCCTGATGGAGGTGGACAGGAAGGACATAGTGGTGGATCTCCGTCCTCTTATAGGTGATTTTTATTGTTTAACCCTTTCATGCATTAATTATGAGAACCTTATTTAAGATTTTTTTTTTTCTTCAGTGTTTTTATTCCTCCATAGGCATGAAAAAAAAACAATGTGATCAAGTTTGTTTGTTTGTTTTTTTCATAGAGTTACAAAAATGTCCATGTATTTAACTTTTGAAATAAAGATACATGTTTAAAACCCAATATCAGAAAGTGATATGAAAACAATGAAATAAATAAAATCTGATGCTTTCTCACATTTTAATGTATTCTAATGCTAGTTATTATTATTTTCATGGAGATCATATGAAAAAAAAAAAAAAAATCAAACAAATAACAATTGATTAACGCTGAAACATGTTAGTGCAGATCAGGTTTATCCAAAACAGCAAAGTTTCAATAATGGTCTGAATGTCAGTGTATGGGATGATGCATTAGTGTCCACTGTTTTGGCTGATATGGAACTAAAATAACAAAACCCATGAATATACAAGAGAACAGCTGGAGAAGAACTGTCCACTGGAGTGACCAGTATGCATGAAAGGGTTAGATATTATTATATTATTTATATATTAAAATTTTCTATTTTTATATTTCAGTTTACTTTCCCTCCAGCTTGTACTGCAATAATAAGTGTCATCCTGACACTTTAGGAAGTGAAACATGCTTAGATTCACTTTATTGCATTCAAGCATTTATTCAAAAGGGTCAAAGATTTTTATTTTGTCAGTTCACTAGATGCACAGAACATACATAGAATTAGTATATTGTTTCTCTCTCACTTTGTAAATGAAAAGCTATGCATATTTAACCCTTTCAAGCATGAATTATGAGAACCGTAAACAAGAGTGTTTTTATTCCTCTTTAGGCAATTAAAAAAAAACAATGCGATTGAAAATATTTTGTGAACCTATTTTTCATGGAGATGCAGTTGGACACCATGCGTTTAATTTTTGAAGCAAAGAAACGTGTATTTACTGATAAACTGTGTGAAATCTTTGAGATATGAACAGAATTTTTTTAATGCTACTAATCTGATGTTTTCTCACATTTTAACATACTCTAATACTAGTCATTACTCACTTTATGGAGATAATATGCAAAAAGAAACACATTTTGTTAAAAAAAAAAAAGCAGTCTAGTAACGATAACAAGCATTTGATTTACACTCAAACGTGTTAGTGCAGGTCAGGTTTATCAAGAACAGCAAAGTTACAGTAATGGCATGAATTGCAGTGTATTATGAGATGATACATAAGTGTCCACTGTGTTGGCTGATATGGAACTAAAACAACAAAATCCATAAATACACAAAAATACAGCGGTAGAATAGCTGTCCACTGTACTGACCACCATCCATGAAAGGGTTAAAAAAAGAGGTTAAAAATAGAATAAGAGTAAATAGGTGGTGTAAAGAATTAACTATAGTAGAATGTAAAGTGTATAGGCGTATTTACAATAGCAGGTAGTGCTAATGGATATGAAGTGAGGAGATGAATAATGGATCAGAACAGCATCAGATGTGACAGTAACAGCAGCAGGTCTGACAACAGGGCAATATTTGTATATTTATTCATTTAGATCTGGGGTGTCAGACTCATTTTAGTTCAAGGACCACATGCAGTCCAATATGATAGACCAGTAAACTACTATCATGATAACCTAGAAATAATGTTCAACAACTCCACAATTTTCTCTTTGTGTTAGAGTGAAAAAAGTAAAATTACATTATGAAAGTGTTTACATTTACAGACTATCATGAATAACCTGGAAATACTTAGAAAATAAGTGCAATTTACAATAGTATATCTCTTATGATTTACACGTGTGCATTAAAACATACAGATCACAGTGGATCTACAAAGACACAAAACTTTTAACGTTGTTAAAACTGCACTTACTACTCTTAACCTGTTGAGACGCAGCAATGCATTTTTGTCCTCTGTAGTGGACAAGAGTTTCACAGCTGTACTTAAAACAAAACAAAAAAATGCTGTCCACTGCAAGTGACATTTCATTAAATAACATTGTGCATCATACGGGCAATTATTTAATGTAAAAAAAAAAAAAAAGCTAAAACTTTTACTTACTGGGTCTCAGGATGTTAAGACATTTCATGTTATTCACGTTTTGTGTGAAAGGATAGTTTGTAAATGTAAATAATTTCCTGTAATTTTTTGCTTTTTTACACTAAAACAAAGGGAATTTTGGAGTTGTCATTATTTTTTAAAGGTTATTGTTGTATTTTACTGGTCTGGCTCATTTGAGATTAGTTTGGGCTGTATGTGCCCAAATTGAGTTTGACATTCATGACTGCTAATATGTCAGTGTAATTTTTGTATTTCATAAATTCATTCCACAGGCTGGATTGGACCCTTTAGCGGGCTGGTTTTGGCCCATATGTTAGACATCCCTGATTTAGAGTAACTGTGACTGTGTGATCAAGCCAAAGCTATTGAACATCAGGGTCAGTCTGTGCAGTTTATGATATGCATGTATCTGTGTTTTTCTCAAAAACCCGTTGAATGTGTAGATGAAGATGTCAGGAAGTATCTTGACTCTCTGAAGAAGAAGGCTGAGCCCCCACTTCAGGTCCCTGAAGTAGACAGCTGTGTCCCCCGCAATCCTGCCCTCACCCTGGATGATGACCCTGAAGGTCTGTATCACCAGGAAAAACACTGTACTGGACACACTTGTTACCATGAAAATAACACTGGTCTACAAGTATAATGCCTCCAGAAAAAAATAGTGAAACTTGACTTTAATAAAGAAATATTTAGCCAAAAATGCTGGATGCCTGTAATTAAATTGTAAAAAAAAGGATACAATCATGGGTCAAAATCTGAAATTCTGAGAATTAATGAGAGATTGGATTTTACTCAAAAGGAATGTTTGTCTCAGAACTACAAGATCTACTTAAAAATGCAGTCTGCATATCACAATGCATTCACCTCTGGTCATTTCTGGAAGGTTTATAAATCTATTGTATAAATGTACATAATTTGATAAATATGTGTAATGACTCTATCACATAGACTGAAAACATCTGCTAACCAGCACTTTTATCATTTGTTTTCCTTTTCCTGTTCTTCTTAATAAATTAGGTAAGACTAAGCACATGTAATCTCTGAAGCAGATAATTTCTAAGAAAAAAAAATTGTAGGCCAGTGTGATAAATATCAGCTAGTGTTAACTGCATCACTTCAGAAATACTTGCATTACTCTACCAACCATTGCTTCTCTTAGTTCAGATCTCACATATTTTTCAGGATTGCCTCCATACATTGTGGCAACTGTGCTTTTTTCAATTCTTTCAGTTCCTCAATTTGTGACTTTCTACAGCGACTAGTATATTTGCTCAAACCTAGTCATAGTATTAATTTATGTGGTAAAGCATCATCACACAGGAAAAGCTTCATCTTATCTCCTAATTTGACAAAATCAACTTCTACTGTTCTGCTGCCTGCATCATTTCCTTCTAATGCTTGCATTTCAAGTTAGAAGAACACATTTCTTTCCTGTCTAATTTTTTTTGGTGTGTGTCGAGATGCATATAATAAAATAAAAGCAGACAAAATTAACACTAAACTTGAATCCATTCTAGCCCCAGAGATGTTTGATGCATTCATCTGTTACTGCCAAAGCGACTTCAAGTTTGTCCATGAGATGATTCGGGAGTTGGAACAGACAGAGTACAAGCTGAAACTGTGTGTGTTCGACCGAGACGTCCTCCCAGGCTCCTGTGTGTGGACCATCACCAGTGAGCTCATTGAGAAGAGGTGTGCGTTGTCTATTTAATTTAACATGACAGTTTGACAGAATGCATTAGCACACAGGGCCTCCTCAGATGCTTAAACTAAAATCTTGTCAATGCAACAAACAGCAAAAATCAAAGAGGAGCCACAAGATGTTTGCATGATACACAACTTTATTATGCTAATTAAGCAACGCAGACTTCTGCATGAACACACATTTGCTCTAATTATTGCCAAAGAGTTCAATAAAAAAAGGTGGTGTACGTCTCTGCATTCATGATTTGTTTTCAAGGGGAAGTTTTAGTCATTTTAGGAAGCTGAACTGGCTCAAAATTACATACAGAAAGTCACATGAGGCTATGGGATCAGGACAAACCGTTGGTGAAAAATGGTGTTTCATATTGTATTGTTATATGACTTTCTGCAGGTGTAAGAGGATGGTGGTGGTGATTTCTGATGAATACCTTGATAGTGATGCATGTGACTTTCAGACCAAGTTTGCTCTCAGTCTCTGTCCTGGTAAGTTAGATTTTGCTTGTGTTAAGCAGCTTCATCAACCTAGTTTTAAGATTACATGTAAAATTAAAAATACTACACAAACACAATAAAACACCTTCTTTTCTGGTAATAGTCAGACCTTTTTTGTCTAACAGACAGAATAACTAACCTTTTTCTTATTGCAGGTGCTCGAAGCAAACGGCTCATTCCAGTGGTATACAAGCCAATGACAAAGCCATTCCCCAGCATCTTACGCTTCCTGACAGTATGCGACTACACCCGACCTTGCACACAGGCCTGGTTTTGGGTACGACTGGCTAAAGCGCTTTCCCTTCCAAAGTAAAGGCGCAAGGTAGCAATATGTGCCAAAAGTGCCCTATTGTTTTATCTGAAAAATTACACTGAACAGTGCCCAAACATAACAGATACATACATGTTACTGCTTTAGATGTTAGTCCTTCTGGCTTCTGAATTTATGGTTCATTTACTGTGTACGGCATGCATTTCACTACTGCCTTTGTCATTTCCTTCTGTTTTTGGAAGAATAATGCCAAGTCATAATAATGCTCTTGTGAACCACAGGTTGTGTGTCTGTATATTCATGCAAGTTATGTTGTACGAGATGTGTTTGTAACTGGGAGAGAAATGCTAAATGCTCTGTAAAAGAGTTTGTGTGTGTGTGTGTGTGTGTGTGTGTGTGTGTGTGTGTGTGTGTGTGTCAGCCACTTCCTCTATTGAGTCAACTTCTTGATGAGATTAAACCCAGAGAGGAAGAGGTTTTGTGAGTGATACTTTCACATTCTCACTTAGACTGACTGCCAACAATGTCCTCTCATTTCTAAAAAAACCCAAAACAAAACAAAAATTTACTGTAATGTCTCAAATTTTAATGTTGTATATTTGATGCACTTTTATTTCATATTTTATCTTTGCCTCGAACCCATGATTTGAATGTAATTTCCACAAATAAAGATCTTTACATATATTTCATTTTTAAATCACATGTTCTGTCATGACTGCATTGTGTCTTCTGTAGTTCTCCAGTGTGTGTCGTGATTGTGCAAGACCTTCATGTTATGAAATAATCTACCACAGGTGTCGCTACTAGAATGCAGTAAAGTGAACTAAGGGCGATGTGTATTTTGCAGTTTACTCATAAACATCCAATCGGCGAGTACCATACGTTGTTCTGTCCAATGAGAAGGCACAATGCTCCCGGAAGTAAACGCCTCTTTTCAGGCGACCATACCTCACGACTACTGCCCTGAGTTTGTCCTATCAGGTTGCAATTCTCGCTCTGTTGCTCCGCTCCACTTCACCAACAAAGTATTTATTTCAGTTAAATTGCTTGATATATGTAAGACAAGATATACTAAGCTGATAAGGAGGATAGATTGATCTATTCCACGCGTTGATTGTATTACCTGAAAGGCTTAATTCGGGGCTTTTTAACTTCCTATGAGCAGTCCGCCATCATAGATGTGGCGGAAGTGAAATATTTTGCCTCTTTGGGGCAAGTTTTACATGAAATTCTTTGTAATGGCTTGAATTTAAAAAAAATACTTGTTATATATACATAGGGCGGTCGTTAGCTTTACATTTAGAATATATTTTTAGAAGATGTGTTTGCTATTGTGGTCATGTGTAACCTAGCTGTAACGATATATCATACTACAGCTGGTGACTGACAAGTGTCCATTGCCAGTAAATGTATCTTTGCCGATAACAGCGGGATATCGAAGCGGAGTGTGGTGTAGCGTCCCCCACTCAATATGTCTGCCGGGAACGTCCACATTAGCTCAGTAGGAATGCGGTAGGCGGGGCTGCGAGGCTAGTGTCAAACTTTGGGAATGACAGGAGTGCTGCAGGATTCGCAAAGAAGGGGAAGTGTCGCCCTTGTTGGTTCTGTTTGGATTACTTTGACTTCTTTTTACGCAGAGTCTTTGGATTCACCATCGTTTCACAGATAGTTCGGCCTCAACGAATTCCTCAGCCATGTCGGAGGACCTGAGCTCCCAACCCTGGTCCATCAACAAAGATGATTATGAGCTACACGAGGTGATTGGTATGTGATCCTTAGCTTGTTAGCTCAGCGTAGTTGTTAACCGACAGTGTGTAAAATTAGGTTGTTAGCTCACTGAAACTGGGTGTTTACCACATATAACAAAAGCCGTAACGTCTTCCAGAGATGTTAAACGAGAAGGGGGCATCTTCTTTCGGTTAAGTTCACCGCGTTTGACAACTTGGCAGTCCCAGCCGGGCGGTGTTGTGACTTGGAGTCAGCAAAATGTTTCCAGTGAGAGGGTTACTCCGTCCATTGGGGCTATGCCGAAGTCATAATCGAGCGGTTCATATAACATTACAATATATTCAGGCTCTGACTATTTGCTGGAAAAGAACCGCTTTCATTGAGCAGTCTGTAATTAAGTAAACCGCTAGCTTAATACTTTCTTAAATGCTCTCCAGCTAGAGGGCGTTCTGTGTAAGAAATAGCAAAAAAAAATCAACTACATCTTATTCATAAGTGTCAGGGTTAGTAGTTTATATAAAGTCAAACCTGCTTGATAGGTTTTAAAAGTAGTTTGATGGATGATTGCACTGCAACATTAACATCAAAGAAAATGTCAGCTGCACATGTAAGCTTGAGACCACGTTAAACTTGTTGAGCTGTGGTTCACACCAATTACCATTCACCAGGCACAGGAGTTTATAGAAAGCACTTGTGTTGCATATGTAGAGTCCAGTGGTGTAACTTCATGCAACTTCCCGGAGTTGGATATTATTTAGGGCAATTTCCTGCCTGAATTAATCCAGTTATGCTAGAGCTCTTTTTGGGAGGATTAAATACTACCATGCCCTCTAACCACATCCCTCACAGAAAACAGGAAAAGTAAATTATTCTAATAATCAATAATACTGTTAAACTGAGGTTAGGGTTGAAACTACAAACCTGTGTTATGTTGTTTGGGCTAATTTTGCACAAAAGCCTCTTTTATAACACACTGATCACTGTGTCTTGTATCTAAAATTGTCTTCTACAGTTTGCAATGTGACAGGAGGCATACACTTTGACCATGCAGCTTTTCCTGGGCTGTGTGAAGCCTCTAGTCCTGAGGACGACTGTCTCTTTGGCTGGCCTGAGGAATGACAGCTTTTACTTATGAAGTCCTGAAATGTCCCACCCCACAAATAGCTGACACTGTTTTACCTTTGGCTGACTTTGTAGGGAGGGAGAAGGGGAATAAGAAGGAGTGTGTAACATATAAGCAAAGTATTGTCCTCTCAAATCAGCTAGTTTGTGCCTCTGGTTTACTTTACCCCAGTGGTACATGTTTCCTCTTCAGGGAATCTGTGTGTTTATAGAGGGCTCATTCTGCAGGACCTAAATTAACCTTTTTGTATATTTTGCCAAAGCCTTGAATTTAACTTTGACCAATTTGTACATTTTCCTTCAGTTTCTTGGAAATTTGATCCAGGGACACCCCACAAGATAATACCCTGCAATTTGGTATGCACAGAGAGAGATAAAGCCCCTCTTGTATAGAAACCAGTTCAGTGGCATTTTCTTAAGTTGTGTGTGAGACAAATTGTCAACATAGTTTTGAAACTTGTCAGTCTATTTCAAGGCTTTACTGCAGGGTACTTTCTGCAGTTGGAGTAAATGTAAGGGATCCTGACAATCAACTTAAAAAATGAATTGTCTCTGCCTAGTTTCTTTCTATTGTGATTATCAACTACCTTTTTGTAGGTTATCTGAATTACCAATTCTGTCCCTTAAATCTATTACCAATTCTGTCCCTTAAATCTGAACACATTGGTTCATATTTATGCCATGTCAATTAGCTGAAGCTTGTGAGGCTGCATCCCCAGGCTCCTTGTGAATACACAAGTTAAACAAATACACTCCTCCTGTTTGGCATCTGGTTCTGTTCCTATTAAAACTTTCATAGAGTCCAATGAGGCCTTTCACCCCCCCCCCCCCCCCCCCCCCCCACACACACACACACACACTGCTTGATTACAACGATATTAGCAACACTGCTTGTAAAGGTTGAACTTCTGGTCATAGTTGCAGCAATTTCCTCTTTCAGGCTTCCTTCTAGATCAGTGGTTGGTTGAATCAAATTCAGCTTTCCATTCCTTATCTCTTATTTAGTTTAGTTTATGAAGAGGAAATATGGGGCAACAGTGTTTTACTATAAATGAGTCCACAGAGCTCTTCCTGATTTGATCATGTGGACTTAGCCATCAGAGTGAATTAAACTCAACCCTTTTCCCCTGTTTTTCTCAGGCTATTCCTTTGACATATGCCTTCAGGGATTTCCTCAGCAAATTGTCAATTTCTGAATCAAAGTAGAGAATTTAACCTACTCTTGAAATACTTAAAAGATCAAAGCTTCAGTATGTAGAATTTGGTCACTTGAATAACAACGTCATTTCTTGGGCTTAAAGTCAGTAGCATTTCTTCCAATGTTTATGGCATATGCTTGAAGTTGCGCAGTCAGTTAAGGGTAGGTTGTAGTGGTTTTTAGAGTGTGTATTTGGGAATGGGTGTGGGTATGTACAACAGCAGTATTGTTTAGTGTACTTTATTAGTACTGGCCACTGTCTGTAATAGAAAGTTAATATAAATAGACATTTTAATTTAGACAGTTGGGTTTTGGATGATTGCAGTGGCAGGTAAACAGGCATCATGCGGTTTACCATCATGATTTGTAGTGCTTCTGACAGTGCTGATCGTGTATTAGTAATTTTCCTCTCAGGTACTTATTTCTGTGCCACTATGTACAGTAATACAATACACACTTTCAGAGCCCCTTCTCCCAGCTTACAGTCAGTGCAGAAAATGTAAGAGTAGGAAGTACGCATTTTAGATCTCAACAGGTAGCCAGTAGTCAAGTTCATCTTGCAGGTACCCCACCCACTATTAAAGAAACAGTCAGGCTGATACAATATAAGCTGTATCTCTGCTGAGCAATACTGCCTATAGTTCGGAGGATGGCCCTACTACCCAACAGAGTTATTGTTTTGGTAACTTCCCCAGGGAAAGAGGACTTGTTATTATTACATGGCTCACACCACTATTTTCACCTCAGCGAGCACTGGATCATACTGGACAGATCCCACAGAAAAAAAAAAAAAAGTACAGCTTGCTCTCTGATTCCTGATTGGACTCTGGATCATTCGTGTTGGATCATCGAGTGCAAAGCTGGCCTGGAAACTTTATGCTCTCACTGTCAGTTTTGTACCAACCATATTTCCTTCCTGCTGTTTGAAACTCCCTTTAGCTGTTTTAGGAAATGTTCGGGACAATTATGTTCTAGGTCGTTCCTAGAGATCCCTAAGTCTTACCATTCAATAGTAGTGCTTATACCACATTTGTTTAGATTTTCTGGGTGGTGTGGTTGCAAGTCATGTGTGACATTTCTCATTGTACCTTTGAATAATGTGTGGAATGTCAGTCAGGTATGCAGAGGAAATGTAATAAGACACAGCTGACGTCAGGTTGCAAACTGGCATGGTGAGGGCAGGAAAGCCAAAGTGAGAGTCACTGCCATACGGCTGGTCTTAGCTTATGAAGGAGGGCATTGACACAACTGGCACATAATGACCTGCTCCATTAAAACGCTAATTCAAGGCCAAGCTAATCTGATAAGATATTGAGCAGGCTCTATGTACCTTTTACAGTGCATGCGCTTTACTGACCTTCCTTAGTTCTTTTTCACCACTGCCTTTTTTCTATTTTATGGGTTGACTGTGTGCTCATTATGTGAAGTATCAGTGTATTGGTAGCATTAGAGAATTGCATGGCTAATAGCCTTTTCATGAAATACTACAAACCTTCAACTCTAAATACCCTTTTTGTTTTTTTTTCATGGTCTTTCAACTACTCTAATAGTTTTCTAATAAGCATACTGAATTGGCTTTGTCTGTGTTCTCAGCGTACACTTGCTGTTCAGTGTTATTCCTCACTGTTTGGATGTTTATTTACTTCACAGAGATGCACAAGAGCAGGAGGAATGCAAACATTTCATAGTCTGATGTAAACTCCTGCAAAAGCAAACATGGTAGCCTTCACAAGTACTGAGGCCCAGACAGTATAGTCCCTAGTGAAGAAAGAACTCTAGTCATATCCTGTTCCAGCTCACCATGAGTTGTTTTGAGGAAACATGCTTACAGAAAACACTGGCTGCTTTTTTAAAGATCATGATTGTTTTGTCAATGTTTCTTCCCACAGAAGAAATCAAGTGGTTTTGCCTTTCATCACTGAGTAGATTCAATCCTTTACATCTTGAGATGTAAGTGATGGTTGTTCAGTAAATTAGCACCTAAACTGTTTTCATCCAGACATAAATTACTCAGTGAATCTTACACCTCAATGACAGACAAAACGCAGACACCAAATAGATTTTTGGTACTTGTGAAAACTTGACTAATTGGTGGGATAGTTATAAATGGCACTTGGTGGAATAGAAAGTGAACGTGATTTATGATTGCTTATGGATTTTCACAGCTCTTCATTCTCTAATCCTTTACACAGACCTATTAAAATGTTGAGCACTGTATCAGTAATCAACCATGGAAACAAATGGAAATCAGCAACCCAACGGACTCATGACATTTTCAGCTGGCAGCTGGATCGTCCTCATTTGATTTACACTAATGTGGTAACTTAATATATAGATTTGATTTAGCTATGGACACAAAACAAGCCAAATCTAGTTTTTTGCCACTGAAAATAGAAAAGCAAAAACAACAACTTTGATTATTCATTGTAATTTAAATGTAGTACAGCTAAGTAGTGTTCATAATTGATCATTTATTAATGACTTTGCCCCCTAAAAAACAAAACTAACAAACCAAAAAATAAAAAACACCCTCCCTGCTTGATATGCAGCCTTTATGTTGGTGCCAGACTGTTTAGCAGATTAGATGTTGGCCTGTGTTTTTCAAAGCCCTGGCACTGCTGCAGTGCTTCTCTTTGTGCTCTTTTGTGTGCTTCCTCCCGTTTGGATTGAAAGCATAGTGATGATGTCGTCCGTGAGGGTCAGCACAGTTGGGATGATGTGTGGCTTATCTTATTTGAGAGAAAAGATGAAAAGACAAATCTATGTTCAGCGTCTCATAAGAAGTTTTGCATTGACCCTGTGTGGCATCATGACTTACGGTTTTGGTCAGAACATCAAAACCCACGTAAAATACTGAAAAAGGATATCTGCAGATCTGGAAAATTATTCATTTTCATTATAAAAACACATTAGAAGTCACGAAAACATGTTGAAGTAAATTAATAGGATCTTAACTGCACTCTCTAGCCTGCTGTAAACTATATAGTCAGATGTTTTTGTATATGATTGTTGGTTGTCACAAGGTGATAATGTTTTTTTTTTTTTTTTTTTTTTTTTTTTTTTTGTCATAGCTATTATAACTCATGCTTCCCATCATACTTTCATGCCTTGCCCATTCTGACTATAAAAAGGGATTAAGTTGAGTTCTATGTTGTATTAAAAGGTCTTAAGTTTAACCCTGTGAATAGTCATGTAGCTTTATATGAGTAGCTGAGTTATATCTACCCTGAGCAGAACAACCTTGTGCTAATCTTTGAAGTAGTAAATACATATCAAAGAGCATTAGGTCTAAATTAATTCAGTCTAAACCAGCTCTGAGGCTGGACTTTTTTGTGCTTTTTGTGCCCCTTGACCTCACCTACTGCAAAGCCAACAACCTCCCCCTTTTCCAATTTGTGCGCACACATGTTCTCCAGCTTGTCCAGCCATCCCTGACGGCTGTCCGTTTGTTTGTGGGGAGGAATTTACACTCCACTGTGTACAGGGCAACTGGTTCCCTGTGGTCCGGCCCAGGCTGCTTCCCCATCACTGGCCCACCTCCAGAGGTTTGTTTGGTATTGGTGGTAGTGGTTGAAGGGGGTTGAGGGATATATTTACAGCTGAAGGGCTGTGGTGGGGGGCGGGGGGCACACGAGTACTGGATGCTGACATTCAGAGTTGAGCAAGGCCCAGCACACATTATCAGACTTTACCAGTCAGTTGATTGCACCCACTATAGCTGAAGGAAACAGGCCTTCAGATACTGTGTATGTTCACGATGATTACAGTGACCCTGACTGTCTATCAGTTACAAGGAAATTGCATTTTTATGGGATTATCATAGAGAGTAACAGATTGCGGTTAATCTCAGTCTCAGTTATATTAAATACATTTATGCTGTTCTGTTCTCTGTTTTTCTCATATAGCCTGAAGTTGTAATTATCTTGATTGAAAACAGTTAAATAAAAAGTGGTCACGTCTTCAGGGACAGCTTTAGTTTTTAATTAAAATCAGGGAGCTCCTTTTCTTTAATATAGCCCTCTTTTTTTAAAACCTCTATGCACAGCTGGCTTTGTAAAAACTCCAAACAATGAGCACTTTGTTAATATTTTGGCATTGCTAAGATGAGGCTATGGGAGGTTAGGAAAAGCTTACTGGAGGGGCGGACCGACTCTACTCATTCACTCACCAAATCTGCTGCCAGAAGAGAATGTGCTCCTAGCATTGCTTAGCGTCACAGTTACACCAGAGATTTTGTGGAAACAGCAATCTGTATGTGCGTGGCATTAACTAAGAGCATTTAAGGGGCAGTGAAATGACCTCACACGATGCAGGAACAACAGGAGTACCTCTCCTGGGGAGGATTTTACAAGCATGTACTCAGCCTTTCACACAATATTCTAAATGAAGATTAGCCCACTGATGTAGGATTAAATGTTAATCAGATTGCAATCTATGTTTTGTTTGCTGGTACATCAAAATATTAGTTGTGTATAAACTAGTATGGAATTCCCACTGTTGCTAGCTCACTGCACTGTTCTGCAAAGTCTCCCAAGCCTGAGAAATGAGGCAAGATTTAAGTTTCCAGGTCTTGAAAAGTTCAGAAGGAAAGTCACTCAACAGTTATATTTTCAGTTCTGATGCCAGTTGTGGTCAGAGAATCTTCTAGTTCTGACAAAGGTATAAAGTCCAAAAAAAAAAAAAAAAAAACTTTTCCAAACTGCATTAGGACCAAACTTTGTGGCCCTCTTTGGGATTAGCCTTCTCCTGAAGCTTTGTGGCTCCATTGCAGGAACATCTCCCTGGTGATATGTGCCTGGTTTAGCAGAGTCACTTGCCCCCAATCAGACCAGCTTTCTCAGGCAGGATTTAGGAAAGCTGATTCATAATTGATGAACAGACAGTTAAGCTGTGCCAAAGAGAAATCCGATGGACTGTCAAATCAGAACTCTGTTTAACCTTGTTGAACTTGAGAGGATTTTAAGGTATTGGATAAAAGTTGCATGCATTATCGTACAGGAGCCTTGGTTTCAGGGTTAAGGAAAGGCTGGCTTACACATGTGATTATGTACAACCCAACTCTACTATCACAGAAATAACCATTTACCACCTTGGATCAGGGCTGACGAACCTATGGAATTAAATCAGTTTCTGAAAATTGTGAAAAAGTGCCTGAACTGAAATTAACTGAAGTTTCCAGAGACTTTTTTTGTCCAACAAAAATTTTAAACACAACCTGCTTTCTTATGGTAATGTATTACTTGCAATGTTTTTATGTAAAATTTTTTAACAAATATTGCACAGTGGCACCTTTGCAAGACTACTTGTTTACTTATATTGTGAAAATATGACATATAGAAAAGTGTTTTTGAATTTCATTTTCTCTTTATGTCATGTAGATTGAAATAAAAGTTTGAATTATCCATGATTAAATAAAGAAAATTCAGTGGGCCTTACATGTGAGTATCACCTTCGACATGGAAAAAAATTATATTAAAGTGTTATTAATTTCTGTTTGTTTTAGGGAGTGGGGCCACTGCAGTGGTTCAAGCAGCCTACTGTGTACCGCGCAAGGAGAAGGTGGCCATTAAACGCATCAACCTTGAGAAGTGCCAGACTAGTATGGATGAACTCCTGGTAAGACACACACGACATGGTTTCTAAATATATGCTGCTGAGGTTGAAAACCTATCAAAGACTTTGACTAAGTGCTTTCACATTAAATTTTTCACAATTGTAAATTTGAAATCATGATCTGAATTTCAGACCCTATAAAAGAATATCTTTTATACCAAAAGACAGGAAGTAGCGCTGAAGATCTTTAGATTTTTTCGGGAGTGACAAGGATGGACAGGATTAGGCTCGAACACATCAGAGGGACCGCTCTGGTTGGCTGTTTTGGGGACAAAGTGAGAGGGGCCAGATTGAGATGGTCCAGACATGCAGAGGAGGGACAGTGAATACACTGGTAGAAAGATGATGAAAATGGAGCTACCAGACAGGAGGAAGACCAAGGAGGAGGTTTATGGATGTGGTGAAGGAGGACATGCAGGTAGTTGTGAAAGATGCAGGGGACAGGGTCAGATGGAAGCACATGGCTTGCTGTGGTGACCCCTAAAGGGAGCAGCTCAAAGTAGTAGTAGATAAAAGAATATCTTCACGTGATTGTTTTTCTGTACAAACAATAGTACACAGTATAATCACCACTGGACTACATACTCATTGAATTGTTTCACAAGTAGTCATATATTGACTCTTATAGGTAAATGTGTTTTGGTGCATCAGGTTCATGAACGTCTTGACACAACACTGTTTGAACTGGTAAATTGATGTACAAGGTAAGTGGTCCAAATGATCTCCATCCACAGTAAAGAAAGGGCTGAAAGGCTGTCCCATTAACAGGGAGCCGAAACTAATCTTTGCAAATGATCGATGTGTCACATAGCTTTTAGTGGATGTTCTCGAGTCAGATGCAACAAAAATAGAACTGTTTGGCCAAAATCGTCAAGGTTATGTATGGAAGACGAAGGATGAGGCTTGTAACCCAAATGACACCAACCAGCTGTGAACACAGAGGAGCATCATTTCAGGGGTTGTTATACAACAAGTGAGACCGGTGTAATGAAATGATGGCATCATGAAGAAGGAGAACTGTGTGTTTTTAATTTCATCTGAAAAGATAATCTTGGAAGCTTGAAGCTTAGATGCAAAATCAATCTTTGAGCAGGACAATGATCCTAAGCATAGCTCCGAAATGGTAACAACATGGCTAAAGGCCAGCAAACTATTTTGGAGTGGCCATCACAAAGCCTTGACCTTAATCCAATGGAACATTTGTGGGCTGAACTAAAAAAGCAGGTCCACAGTGGCCCACAAACCTGACTCATTTCTGCCAGAAGAAATGAGCCAAAATTTCTGCCGTGCAAAGCTTATGGAAGGTTACCCCCAGTGTTTGATTCAGGTCATACAATTTAAAGTTAGTCCCATTAAATATGTAAACCTTTAGAGCATAAAATAGTCAGAAAAAATATCTTGGGTTATTCTGACATTTCACATCATCAAAATAAATAGTTGGACTAACTGAACTTGGAGAATCATTTTATATTGAAATGAAATGTTCAGAATTGTGAAAAGTCGGGTCTGAATGGATTTAACCAAGGTACATGTAGACATCTGACCTCCACTGTAAATTACTTTGTGACCTTGTTACTTCTCGTGTTTGATCAAAGGGAGCTGCTTGCTTGTAGCACAAGACTTCACTTAGAGCTTTTTCTCTGGATGGAGTTAGTTCCACCTCTGCTTTTCATTACTGGTTTTCTCCTAGCCCTCCTCCAGTCATCACTGTCACTTCAAACACTATTCTGCTTGTTCTCTGAAGGAGAGTCCACTTACTGCCAGGAAACTATTAGACCACCACAGGACATCTTTCTGAAGGCTGTATTGTATCTTTTATACCTTCAATGAAATGTTGTACTACAGCTCGGGACATCATTTACTGTATGACGTGTGGTTTACAGTGTAGCTCAAGAGGTAGAGGGATTAAATCAAACCCCCCTGCACATTGAGATGATCTAGTGGCTGCTTGTGGCTTGTGTTCTGCCTCGTGATGTCTTGATCTTTTTCTAAAGATTCATAATCACTAAGGTTTTTTCTTATCTTTTTAATTGCTTAATTTTGTGTGTAAGCGTTACACTAGAACAGATGTCACCCTTCTTGGCTCTGGCTCAATGTATGGCAAATTGTAAGACACCCTTTTGTTCCAGAGAACCCAGACATAAGGCTTCTCAGATTTTGTCCCTGACACTAGGAAATGAACTGCTGCTAGAAATGGGATCTATTGATTTTTTTTAGTCGTCTTCTCACAACTTCATCCAAAAGTCTGTGGAAGTAACCAGTGGGAAATACAGTAAATATATCGTAAGCCTATATGTGTGCAGAGAGGATTATGGCTACAGACTACTGGCAGGTTTCTCACTACTCACTGGTAATGCTGAAGTGTAAAGGAACCCACCACCCCCCGTCCCCCGTCCCCACCCTCGATTTCTGGAGGATGAATCAGGGGAATGTTGCTCCCGGATTCTTGGAGCACGCGGTCACATGGAATACACTGAGGTTGGATTTCCTGCCTGTGGTTTCCTCGCAATTCCACAGCCTGCTGGGTACCCTCTTCAGCAGCAAGGAAGCATTAAATTGAACTCAGATTGTGTCTCTAAAGAGGCAGCTCTAAAAGAGGATGCTACAGGTTTTAAAGGAAGCAACAAGTCTTTAACTTGACCTGTGGAATTCTTTAAATGTCAATAAACTCATCTCTCATGTCTCCGTGGGCGGGTATGTGTAGTAGTTATTCCTGGCACAGCAGTCTGATGGACAGGTGCTTTTGAGTGACTCGAGTTGGATCAAATGATGAGGAGGTTTGTTTACAAGTTGACTGCACTCCATCTTAAATATCCTCTTGCATAACTGCAGAAGCTTTTACTTTGAATTATTTACGATAAGAAATAAGCGGTTGATTAATTAGTCAACAGAAGAGTCAACTGAATACCTTGTCCACTATAATAATTTTGGACTGTTGGTTGAAGTTTAGCTGAAGTGTTAATTGATTTTTTTCACTATTTTCTGTGTCTGAAGTTGACCTTTTAGGAAGTTTTCTAATCAATTGCACAGCAGCAGCTTCTCTGTTCCTCATTAGTCTTGTGTGTCTGTGTGTGTGGTAGTGAGATTGGGTCATAGTGCGTGAGGCTCTGAGTAACCGACAGTGACGTAACATTGCTTCTATAGTGGCTTCTCTGTGTGTGTGCCATCAGTGCGATTCTGTGGCACCAGTTTGCGACCCAGCACTGTACTCACTTTGTGACAATAGGTCATTTTATTTATTTTTATTTGCTCACTTTCAAGGTCTCCAGCCACAACGACCATGTAAAATTTAGTCAAAATTCAACAATAACCTTTTAGCTAGGTCCAGGTGATCTAGCCAGAAGATCATATATGATATGATGAGGTAGAATGGCAATTCACAATCTAAACCACATTTTGTCTTCTCTTGTATAGTGAAGTCTTATTCTAGTTTTCCTTTGGTTTGTGGCAGTTTAGGCTGCGTATTAGGAATGCGCCATCTAAGGCACCTCACGATTCGATTTGATTATGATTCAAGATGCTACGATTCGATCAATCAACGATTATCACGATAATAATTATTATAATGATTATTACGATTTTTACAATTTTCGATGTATCTTTTTTCCCTTTTCAGTATTTTTTCTCCCTCTGTGGCTACTTCATACTTTTAAATAAAGTAGACTTGTCAGTATCTATAAATTAAAATAATCAAAGAAATTTGCTTCAGTTATCTTTTTTGTGTCAAACCACTGAATGATCCAACATATTTTCCACCAGGGAACCAACAGGAAAAAGGTAGCAGTGACATATACAGCAAAAGCTGATGTTATTCAAAACACATTTCCTGTATTAAAAGCAATACTTTTCAAAAATATATATTTCTCTATAAACAGTACAAAAAAACTTTGGTGGAAAGAAGTCCACATTTTTTTAGGAAAACAAATAACAAAGTGTCTTTAGATATAAATGAGACTTATATCAATCAAAAATGGTTTTCACAGATTTCTGTACTTGTCTAACTAAAAAAAATAATAATAATTGCATATTTTGTTTTTCTGGCCCCTCAAAAGATCCCCAGAAACCCACTCAAACTCACATTTCCCACACACATGCTTCTGTAGAAAACTGTATAAAACAGCTAATTCAATCTGAACCAACACAAGTGCTAGTTTATGCAGTCATAAGAAATGATATCCAAACAAATTCCTCAATGAGCAGCAGAAATCCCACATCAAACAAAATATTTCGCGATCTACAATCAAAGCATTCATCACATGTCGGAGCTACATGCTTACCTCAGTGATTTCTCATTGTACAGTTTGGGAACTGCTTTTTGGGCAAAATACTTAAGGTTCGGAAATTTGTATCTGCCCCCCCAGCGAACGCATCAGAGCACGACAGCCCTGCTCCCAAACACTAACTTTTAAACCCGATGGGTGAATCTCACGCTCTGTAACTATAACCAAACAGTTAAGAGTTGGTTTTACTGCGTTCCCCTGGACCGTTCCTTAAGGCGTCCGGGTGGCATGCGCCACTTTTCTTTTTCTTCTGCACTGTGGTTGTGTTCCTGTCGTTTAGTAATTATGAAAAATAATCATTTTTGAACATTTATGAATCATTATTGAATCGTCACGTGTTGCATCACAATGAATCTAATAATCGAAGTATTGGCACACCCCAACTGTGTATGATTGTTTTTTGTTGTTGTCGCACCAGCACTTTTGCATCATTTTGGACCAAAGATTATTGCAATATTTTGATACCATGTAGATGCAGGAAAACTCGACATTTTGTCACTATAAATCTGTGACAGTTACGATATTTCCATTAATTAGCAAGACCATGGGTTGTGCTGTGCTAGCAATGTTAATGGTACAAACCCATGGTTTAGTACATCGCCAACGCACATTCTGTAGACTGCTGTAATTACACTGATGAATGGACCGTCTAAAACAAATGCTAGCTGTATGGGAGGTTTTGAAAGTACTGTTGTTGTTTTGGTTTTTTTTTTAATAGTATGATCTGCATGATCCCTCTGACAACTAGATCATATGACAAATTGAGATTGCCCAGCCCTACTTTCAACAAATTTTAATTCTCCCCATTTTTTTTTTTTTTTTTTTTTTTTTTTTGGGGGGGGGGGGTACCCCATGACACAGAGTCTCTCTAACAGATGTTTTTTGGCAGGTAGGGGAGTTTAATCGATGTTTACAAGTGTAATTACCAATCGCTGATGAGATTCAGTCAGATATGACTCCACTACTCAACACAGAGGCTTAGAAAAGTGTCTTCTTTTTCCACAAGCCTGAAATGGCATCAGGTTATCTAGACTTAAATTTATTCTTTTGATTTTGGCTGAAAGGAGAGAGCTGCAGAAGAAAGGTGTGTATTTTCAAATTCTAGTGTTTTTGTCCCCGTACAACTTCTCACAGAAGAATCCAGAATTTCTAAAGATGCCAAATGTTGTTCATTTCAGGTATAATTGACAAAAGATGTAGCACTGTAAGTCAGTTTTCAGTGTGTGAGCAGTGATTGCTACAAGTTTCCATATCCCTTGAGAAATTTGCATGTTCACAGTTGTTTCCAAAGTATTTTTGATGACAGTATTTTTGACACTCCCTACGTTCAGATTTTAGGCAAGTGCAGGGAAACTTTTTGCTTTAAGTAGATGACTCCTGACAGTATTAAACTCTGGGCTGGGATCGTTCTATGCAGTGAAACTGTAAGATTACAGTGAAAGAATGTGGAAAAAAAAGTCTGGATTTTGAGTATGTCACATTTATGTCACAGTGAAAAGGTTGTTTTAGAGCATCTAGCTTCCGCTATTTCACACACTTTTGGTAAATGTAAGGGAAGTGAAAGTCTCAGAACTAAGGCGGCTCTCTGTATGAACTGGCGATAGAGAGGCAGTTTTATTAAACAGGTGGAACAATCAGATGAATGGATGCACAGCCTAATGTTAATGATTATTAGATTAAGTATTTCAACATACAAATGTGGGAGGCATTGACCTCACAGCCTCTTTGTTCTTTTGTGGCTTTCATCATAGTGTGGCCTTGGATACTGAAACCATTTGTGTTGCAGGGTAGTGTGTCTGTTGTGGTTTGCAGGTTGGATGCATTGAATAAAACTGCACTGAATGCCTGTGTCTTAGGATGAGGTCATTGCAACACCCACCATGGCACACAAAGGCTGCAAGAAAGACAAGAAAAATCTAATTTCTGTCTTCTACTCAAATCTTAGGCTGAAGTTAATGGGTAATGCATGTCTGTTTATTGTATGTAAAGTCATTAATATGCTTGCTTTTCCATGCATATATTAGGTCCTTTGAAATTTGCAGAATAAAAGGATATACATGTATAGAAGTTCTGGAAACTTGAGTAGAGGAACACACAAAGCGAACTTGTCAAAATGGGGCTAGGTAAAAGGTTTATGAGTGTTTTTAATTGGTTTTGTGAACTGGTTAGACAAGCTTTGTCCCTTGTAAAATCACCATGCAAATAAACGTTAAAGTACAGTAATATTTTACTCTCCTGTTCCACATGTTTGGTTAGCTGGTTTCTATAAAAAGCAAAGGTAAATTTATTTTAATTTAATAGTACTTTCTAAAAAAAATGTATATACACAATTAACAAGAATTAGTCTAGCAGAGAGGCTGTATGACACTTATTCATGTCATCAAGCTAAATATTTGTAGGTTTTCAAATTGTTTGCAAAATATTTTTACATAGGAAAATGTAATATTAAATGTCAAAGGTCACACAGGTGATGAGCGCATTAGTGGATATGAGCAATGAGAACATTTCCAGTGTTTTTGTTATGGCATAGGTTTACAATGACCTAATCCCCACAACAAAGAGTCTCTCTGATTCTCACATTGTCTCCTGGAAAAGATGGAAAACCAGCCAACAGCCAGAGCACCATGTCCTCACCGTTATCCCATTGTCTTGCTTTTCTGGGGTTACCCTGGCCTACAGAGCTGTGGTGACCTGCCTCTTCCACCGTGCTGAGAGCAGAGGGAGGGGGTTAGGCTCCACTGAAGCCAGTTAGCAGCCAACAGGCTATATCATTATTGTTCTCTCTCAGCCTGTAGTGTCCAGAGAAAGAATGATACAAGAGACAACCCACCGAGCTCGCCGTCTGGCCCGACAGACTGGAAGTTATTAGATAGCTTGATAATCAAAAACGGCTTTAGCACCAAAGTGGGCTGGTATGTGGGCTCACCTGTTGCGTGATTGTTGATGACAATTGTAGTCCGTCCTAATGTTCTTCAGACACTTCATTGTGCTATTGTCTTATTATTTGTTTAAACATGCCTGTGCTTTACCGGACATGGTCCAGTGACTATGCACAGCCTGTATCCACCCTTATTATGACTCAGTCTGAATTCTTTGCCCCTTTTGTCAAGTGCTCAGTAATAGTATTGTAATGTCACCTACCTGTCTGCCTGCCCTTGCCTGTCTTGGTGGAGGCGCTTCCTGAAGGCCCGGGGCTCAATAGTGATGACGCTGCAGCAGAGGCATAGTGCTGGTAATGTGCATTGTGTAAGCTAAGCATTTATGCTGATGAGACATCAGCCTTTGATTGCTTACTGTTTGACCCACAAGCATCTATGTATCGATCCCTTTGCCTTTAACAAATGCAGTCTCTTGAGTGTTGAAGTCTTTCCACTGACAGTCTTGTGATGCCTCTGCACAGCACTCAATTGCTGTCTTAAATAAATGAAACTTTGGGAATTACTTTTATTGTGGTGAAACTAACCATCAAATGAAATGTCTGATATTGATTTCACTCATGGGTTCCATAAACAGAGAAATTTTAAGGGTCCCTTGGACATAGTTAATATAGGCATGACTGTTGCTTTTGTGGAATGCTTTGAATTTTGGGAGCAAAGGGAGCAATGAGCATGGATTTGCCTTCACAGTGAGTGTCAAGAGATCTGATATTCAGTTTGATAAATCTAGCACATATAAGTACCTGTCTGAACAGTTTTCTGCTGACAATAATAATTCCACAGTGTGTTTGCAATAAGTTATATTTTTCTAGAATTCCAGTAACAGGTTTAATTTGTAGTGTTTGGGTCCACAAACAAACACAGAACCTGTGTGAATCAATCACTACTCCACCACTATCTCTTCTAGACTTTCTTTTTCTTACCATCTGTGGTTCTTATGCCTCTGCTAGACTTTCTTTTTCTTACCAAGCTTGTCTATCCTCAAATGACTTTGGAACTGGTGCTGAAGTGATGGATTAGACTTCTGTGCCAGCATTACCTCAGCTTCCCTGCATTCCCAGCAAATACACAAACACACAGGAAAAGAGAGCTCTACTGCTAAATAAAAGGCTGAGTACTGGTTGTTTTTTGCTTCTGCATAGATATGCATTATATTGACCTAGCCTATTTCTCTTCTGACGTCATTACGATCTTTAGTATTGCACTAAATTTCAAGATTAGCTGCAGTGTTATGGGCATAGGCATTTATTATGCTGGCACTGAGTTAATTTCTTTCAGGCTTTTACACATTTTAGAGTGGGGGCTAAAAAACACTGGTAAACTGCTGCATTTTTTACAAGTGTGGTTGCTTAGAGCTTCTGAAGCAAAAATAATATAAAATGAGTCCAGTACAATTGCATTAGCTTTCCAAGTGATGTGACAAAGTGCTCACACCAGGATTATTAGGTTGATGACAAATAAATAGTATTAATTACTGTCTGTGAACTCTGGAGCTCTGATTAATTTTCCCTGTCTGTGTTGTTTTTTTTTTTTCCTCTAACAGAAAGAGATTCAGGCCATGAGCCAGTGCCACCACCCTAACATCGTGTCTTACTACACCTCATTTGTGGTAAAGGATGAGCTGTGGCTGGTCATGAAGCTGCTCAGTGGTGGTAAGTGCAGAAGTCTTCAAAGGCATGCTCTTTTGGCTCTCTCACACAGTTCTCAACCTCTAAATAAATAAATATCTTCATCAGAGTTAGAATCCAGAATGCTGTAGTTAACAAGAAAAAAAAAAACAGGAGGCTAAATTAAGAGGCCTTAAGTTGCACTGATGTTGATATTTGTTGTCATATCATGGGGGGCATCATTTTTTGCAGCATCCCTCATGATAAAAGGGGGGAAGTTGAACAAATGGGGCTACTTGCTGCCTATGATTGTAGGGAATGTGACAGCGCTGATCCTCATTGTGTCCTGTATGAGCTGCAGCTCTTTCCGGGCTTTAACTCAGTACAGTGCAGAGGCTAATAACAGGGCAGAGGTAATAACAGCCCACAGGCCAGCGTCATGGCATCCATGTGGCAGTCCTGCAATTAAGTAGTGAGAGGAGCACGAAGAAGAGGCCACCATGGAGAAAAAGACCTTATAAAGTCATGTTCATTTAAAATATCTTCAATATCTTATAAAAATAAAAGTATCACTCAGATAGGACATATTTGTTTTGCCAAATCAACCTGTAGGCATGTCAATAAGTTCTACATGAAGGTAGGTCTTTAAAGCAGACTTATAAGGGCTCCAATCGAACAGCAGGGAGGTTATGGCTTCTGGTGCCAAAAATCTGACAAGATGACTTCAGTTGCACTGCAGTGAGAAACGCAAGCCTCATTAGAGTAATGGTCATCTGTTTACAAAGTGGCAAAAAATTGCCACTTGTCTCAATCTCAATTCTGCTTTCACTCTCAGACACTTAATTATACAAGCACAAGGGTACACAGAAACCCACTAAACACTCACACACACTATTAATACCGTCCCCTGCTTCTCTCAGGCCTTCTTGTGTAAACAGCGTCCCACTGTAACGGATGGTGCCCAGGTGGCATGCCTCGCTCCCTCAGATACACTCAAGTCATGAGCCGCTTGGCAGCCGCCCTGCAGCTGTGCCCGGGGCACCGTGCCCGCCAAGCGACGCTCAAGCAGGCGGCCAGCCTCACAGCAGGAACACACACCACTTAAGATGGCCTCACTATCCCCCTTATCCTAGTTAAACAGAGGCCCTTGATGTTGAGTTTTATTGTGCAGAGTAATTAAATGATGGCCATGGCGACATCTACCATGGAGACAAGCCTCAAATGAGCTTGGGTTTATAGACCATCACTCCACAGGCCAGAGCAAATCGGCCCTGAGGAAGGCCAGCTCCTGTCTGCTCCTCTGGCTCGATGGAGCATAAGAAACTGTGCAGCCTGTGGTGTGTTTTCTAGCTTTGAAAGATGTCTAATAGCTTGACAGTTGATCTGACACAGCCCAGGCATGTTTTTATGCTGACAGTTTTTGTTTGTAAAGTGCTATATATGTGAGCAGAGCTATTCTTAACCTCCTAAGACCCAGGAAATGTCAGCAAAGTACAAGCTTTTTTTTGTTTTTTTATTAAATAAGTGCCTATATTGGAAACATCATGATGTGACAGTTTTTTCAGATGCAGTTTTTAAAATTTTTATGGAATGTCCTCTGTGGTGGACAGTTTTCTTTTCTTTTCTTTTCTTTTCTTTCTTTTCCTTTTTTTTTTTTTTTTTTGTATAAAGTTGTGAAACTCTTGTCCACAAATGTGGACAGAAAACTCATAGCTGGGTCTTAGGAGGCAAAGATAGAAAAGAATGTTGTTAGATCACCTAAGTGTGTTTTTCTAGAAATGTTTACCCATCTTTGACAGTTACATACTACTTTTAGATGTCTTTTATCCTTATTGCCATCATTAAATTAGCCACCAAACACTTTTTACTCATGAATGCTGCTCTTGTTTTTGAAGCATAAGTCATTTTTTTAGTGGTGCGTCACCAGTGGTGCGCAGTTCTACTAATGAATTTCACGCCTCTTTATGACTGTTCACTATCCATTACTATGTGCCATGTGATAAAATGGTATGTTCCAGTCTTCTTAATTGATTATATGCATTCAAATATTGTGACCAAAAGCATACTGGATTTTTTTTGCACCAAGCAATTAACAGAGTCAATGCCAAGATGTGAATGGACATGTAGACAAAACAGATGCAAGTAATTAAGATTACATTGATTATATTGGTCTTCAGTATTAGGCCAATATCAGCCAGGTTGTCTCATATTGGCTTTTGGCAAATAAGATGCCATTTGACAGATGGAAGCCCTGATGGCAGACCTTAAATACTTTAATACATTTTTTTCTTTTTTTCTTTCTCACTTTCCATGGCATGAAATAGGAAAATAAATTACAAGTCAGAAGAGAAAATCTGTGTTCATAAATATCAACCAAGAATTTCACAATCAGTGCCTCCATAGTGAATATATGTATGTCTGTGCAATTAACATCACGAAAAATGCAGAAAAAGCATACAAACTTAGCATTGCTGTCTGTGGGCATGCAGAGAGCTCTATGATTCAGTCACACAGAAACTGAAAATGGAGAGGGAAGGAGTGCTTTGTGATTTCTAAAAATGTACTGTTTGTAACAAAATGTATTTTGATCCTAGCTATTGCTTGTACTGTAGTACAAATCAAATCAGCACTAGTTTTAGCTGCCTTCCCTTCCAAGAAGAGTACGTACTCTTATTGGTTGTTAAAGGCAAATACTCACTAGTAGGGAAATACTTCAAAAACACTTAAGTGATTTTACCATGTTGAAAATTGGCTTTGCATCAAATGTCTGTAATTAGCTCTATGCTACTGCTGTTTGGTTGCCATATGGCACATTAAAACAACTGTCGCACTTGCATTCCGCTGGCATACATTATTCCCAAGCAGCAATAATGGCATACATCAAAGAATTTACAAGTACTAGGACAAAAATTTTTGTGACTCTTTGAATTCCTATATCGCTGATCATAACGTAATGTTTTTAAAGGTTCAAGTGCCTAGTACACCTTCCTCGACCTCATGTGGCATGTTTTTATAGCCATAAAAGAAGAAGTAATAAAAGGCTTACAACCCTCTCTAACAAACTCATTCAAGGCCAAACTTGTAGTGCTGAGGGAGGTGCCCTGTATTCTCAGGGCTTTTCAGGAAATTCCTGTTCAGAACGTGGCACCTGAACACCTGTTTCATTAAACCACTGCATAACCTGTCAGTGACTGAATTCTCTTCAGCGAGACATCCGCTGAAACCCACAGGGACAGAATATGAGTCATGCCATAGCAAGTAAAGGAATGTCTTCCCCGGAGATTAATGCGCTGCCTTTGACACAATCACCACTTTGAGCTCGCCTGAACGCCACTCTGGGTTTACCCAACTAATAGCAGGTTGTTTGATTAAATTCATTGTTTGATTAAAGTTCAGCATGAAAAGACTGTGTAAAATCAATGGATTTGTTGGATCATGATGTAGTCATCAGATTTCGCCACAGTGCTCCTCATTCTCAGAATACAGTTTTAACATGGAAATAAATGGTTGATCGGGCAGTGGAAACCTCCCAAAGTCTCAGTCAACACTACTCTCTTCTCCACCACCCATGCCTTACCTCAGCCCCCATGCCCCACCCCAACTCTCCTCCTCCTTCTGTAACTTTGCTTGGCATTCCCCGTTGGCCTTTAGCACAGTTGGCAAGGACTTTCATCTTCTTCGTCCGCTGCCTCCTCCTCCTCTTCCACCTCCTCCTCGCTGCTCTTTTGCCCTCTCATATACTGCTTTAGTCTCAAACCTTATCTGCCCTGTAAAACAGAAAAGCTGCAAAGGTGATGAAAGCTGTTTTTTCATGAAGTAGAGTTTGGTAGAGTTATTGTGAAGTTATGCTGACTTTTACACCTTCAGAGATTTTGCTCAAAATCCTCAGAAAGTGAGAGATTTGTTTAATCAAGCCTATACCTTAAATGATGACTTGACGTTTTCCTCAGTTTTTGCATGCTCCACAATACACTCTGCTCTTGGGACTTAATATATTCCCTGTGATTTGTGTAAACTCCTCCGAGGACTTGGACCAAGCTGTTCAAATCAGGCCAACAGGTATCATTTGTCTTGGAAAGTGTAGTCTTTCCCATGCAAAATGAACCTTGGGATTGTTAACTTCTCAGAAGGT
The DNA here is from genome assembly GCF_902148855.1 of Sphaeramia orbicularis. Taxonomy (NCBI): domain Eukaryota; kingdom Metazoa; phylum Chordata; class Actinopteri; order Kurtiformes; family Apogonidae; genus Sphaeramia; species Sphaeramia orbicularis. Next base: position 8,207,910 of record NC_043976.1, read on the forward strand.
GTCAGTGTGTCGTAACAGACTAATGAGGCATGAAGAGTTCAATCAAACGGATTAAAATGCAGCTGACAGGGTTGGCATTTTGTGATCCTCCAGCGCTTACATCAGGTGGTGTGTATGTGTTTGCACTTGGGGATCTTCTCTCCTGAATGCCACCTCAGCTTTGATCTGCTAAACTATTCACCATACGCTCTTCCCCTTTTGTTTCCCTCAATTTTCGGTAGTGTTTTTCCTGTCCATTAAAGCTGCTTAGATGATGTAGAAAGCACTCTGTCTTCAGGAAAACTGCCGTCACTTTTCATATCCAGTTGAGTGAGCATGGACTTTGTTTTGTGCAGGGGCTGCTTGGTCACTTTCTTGTATAATCACACCATTTGTTCGCTCATTAGAACTACATCTCCTCCCTCCTTCAAGATGTGAAGCTGTATTCAACAACGCCCTCCTTCCTTCACCGCCTTCCTCATTGTCACCTGTCACTTCTTGTCATTCACCCCCCCTCCCTCCAGTCATTTCAGACTCTGAGATGAACGGCAGACCAAGCACAGAAACCTTTAGTGAAGAGGGAAACGCATGTATGTTTGGAGGGGGGAGAAAAATCAAACTGGCTGCCTTTTCTCAATGAGCTTCAAAGAGCTGTCACATCAGAGAAGCGAGCCTGCACTCTTCGTACACTCTCGTCTGTCTGCCTGCAAATTCACTCACTCAACATGGTCACATATACACATACGCTATCTCACACACTCAGACACACATCAAGGCTTCTTTCCCCGGCCGTCCTCATCTGTCCCCTCTTTGAATGCCTCGGTCTCTCTCCCTCACTGCTGAATCACATTTTCTGCTGTGCATCGTCACTACAAAAGGAACCCGTTGAACCCACCGTCTCTCTCCCTCACTGTCCCTTCACACTGTCTTAGACTCTGTGCAATAACACTTTCTAGTCTCAGGTGGCCTGTCATCACCGGCTCCTCTGGGTAATGCAGTGAGCGCTTGACTGAGTGCCGCAGGCGAGGGCATCCTGAAGTGATTGAGCAAATAAATATCTTTGCACTCTCAGTCTGGCACAGTTGCTCAAATGCAATCAATTTAGTCCTGGAATTGTGTAGCAGACAGTGTTTCGGGACCTTGAAAAGGCCATTTCCAGCTTTTGTTTGCAAGTGCAGCTCTGTGTGTGTGTAGCTGAGGGGGTGTTTGAGCAAAAGAAGGAGGAACAGATAGGCAGTGTGGCAGGGTGATGTTTGTGTATCGCCACAGCACAATACAGCTTGTCAGGCAAGTGGCATTCTTTTTGCTTCTCCGCTTTGTCCTCATTCACCAGTGTTGTCCAATTTTCTGTCATACAGAATGCAAATACTTCATCTCCTTTCAGAGAGATGTTCTGTCTTCTGTGAAAAGTCCCCCAAAAGAAGTCATACACCGAGACCTGCCTGGTTTATTATACAGAGCACTACTTTTATTTAGTAAGAGCCAAGCTGAGGGGAACTTGTCTTTATGGCCCCAAAAAGAGCCAAGTCAGCTGTGCTAGTTTACCATTCAGCTTGGCAAGTAAAGGAAAAGACAAATAGCCTGACTTAAAACCTTAAATTTCCAAAAGGACAATGACAGAAAGACTTGAAAGTATTCCATATGTTAAATTTATGAAAGTAAACAAGTTAAACTGAGCAGCAGAGGCACAATGTAAAGATGATGTCATCCTGAGTCAAATCCAGGAGCTGCTCTTCAGACTATATATAAAATTAAATGGCTCTAACAGCAGTCATTGTGATGTTTACTTGGATATGGGCGCACTTTACCATCTGCGTGCTCATCATCCGGATGAAACTCATTTAAATGGAAAACCTCAAACACAAATTCTATGAACCCACAAAGTTAATCTAATTTAATCGGTGTCAGTGGACCACATCCAAAACATGTTCTCAATGATGTCATACTCTGTTTTCTCTCTAACACAGTTGTGTGTATTTCCAGATACACACTTGTGTATTTTATTCTAAGTAAATTATTTTAAGGACAGATTTTCTGCATAAAAATTGTAAGGTTATGAACATTTGTCTACCTTCGTATTGGTTTGTTTTGCCACAACCAAACTGAAAGGTCATTGTAACATTTATGATTACACAACACTGTCTTTACAGCAAAATCCTCTTTTTTGTTTTTTCCCTCCTGTGTCTTCCATCTTCTTTGAAATAGAAAGGCTTTTGTGTACCCACAATCAAATTATATTATACCCATATTATTTTGACTGAACATCTGTCAATCCATCAGGAAATATGCCTATGTGTTTCCATAAATAAGATTCAGTTTAATAAGTGATATAGACTACTCCATGGTCCATGATGACTTTCTTATAAATGCAGGAGCTTCTTCATCAGTTAAGACCAGAAAAAAGACAAATATATCACCCAGCCATACTCAGAGTTGTTTTCTTTTATCTGATATTGAAGTTGACAGTAACAAATGTTTTTTGAAAAGAAAATCATATTGTGAGATTGTAAGTCTTGTGTGTTCTGTTTTCATTTTCTAGGCTCAGTGCTGGACGTGATCAAGCATATCATCTCACGAGGTGAGCACAAGACGGGTGTCCTGGACGAAGCGAGCATAGCCACAGTGTTGAAAGATGTCCTTGAGGGCCTGGAATACCTCCACAAGAACGGACAGATCCACAGGTAACAAAGGCTCCTGCCCCTTTGTGGAGGTACCCTGATAAAACCGACAGAGGACTTTCCTTTAACGCTCTTTGCACAAGCATTATCAAATCTCACCTTGAGGTTTTATGAATCAGAAACATTTAGCTCCACCCCCTGCACTCTCCTCTGTGTTTCTCAGCAAGTAAATATTCTAACAGTTGGTCTCCCATCTTGGTCACATGAGACTCTGTGCTCTTGTTGACACATTTTGTTTACACTTTGATATAGATGCAGTACACTTTTCTTCATGCCTGACCATAAATTCCCACTTTAGAAGAGAGTAATACGTGAATTTTATACTTGAAGAATGTGTATTTCTACCTACCTTTCTTTTGTACCGCTGTGTTGCATATTGCTGCTGTAAACTGTTCAATTTCCCCATGGTGGGGTCAATAAAGTCTTATCTTAAAACTGCAACAATTAATCAATTAATTGCTCTTGGAAAGAAGATTTAGTTATTTCAGTAAATTGTTTTTCAAATGATTTTCTAGCTTCTTAAAGGGACACTTTTCTTTCTGCCTTTGTCTTGACTGCAAGTCTTTGACAATAAATTATATATCCTTAGGTTTTAGAGGGCTGCTTGACATCAAGGAAATGCCATTTGCAGACTGCCACTTTCTCTGTTAAAGGTCAGAGACATTCATTTAGATGTGTGGAGATGAGTCAGGGCACTCCACCAACAGAACTGCGACATGTGCAAGACAAGAACCAGTGACAATGTTTTTTGCGCTAATGAATCACTATTCTTTCTAATTGTAGACATACTTTGTGTAGTCAGTATATTATAAGCCATCAGTGCTTGTTTTAATTAAACTGCAACAATGGTGAGTTTAAGAGATCCGTAAGTAGTTTAATACTTCCATGCTGATAATCTTTAAGAGGTACTGAATGAATATGTATTAGAGGAATGTGTCAATGGCAGATTTGCGTGCCACAGGAAATGTGATCCTGAAAGCTCCCCTCTAAGCTAGTTCAAGTCCAGGTTAAGTCCCTCTACTCAAGCTGTTACAATGTACCCAGTTGACATGGTGGCTGAAGAGGCCATTACTCTACCTTCCCTGAACTTAATATTCAAAACTCACTTTTTCATCTATCTCCTCTTTTTTGCCCCCCCACCCCCCATTGATAAACATACATTCTAGGACAGCAACATGTGAACATAATGCATGGCTTTTTGCGTGGTAAAGTGCTCACTAAAACTGAGAGAAAGACTGGATTGAAGGCCTTAATCATGTAATTTAATGAGGGATTTGTTGTGCTTGAAAATGCAGATGAAGCTAACATTGATATCATGAGCTCATAAAGGCATTAATTGGAACATAACATGCTGCGTACTTTTAATACCCCTCAGCCAAATGTAGTGTAAGGTTCTGTTGAAAGTTAGTGCCCTCTAATTTAGATTACATTGCATTTGTGTAAAACTTATTACATACATTTAGGGCTGCTCGATTATAGAAAAAAACAATAATCACGATTATTTTAGCAAAAATTGAAATCCCGATAATTAAAAACGATTATTGGCTAACCTTAAAGTTGTTTATTTTTTTCTTCAAAACAATGTAAAATATACTCTTTAAACATAAATAAAGCTTTAAAACACTGAAACAAAGTATGTTCACTTTTGTACGAAACAAAAAAAAAATATTTGAATGCAAATAAGTATACTGTAAATTCAAGTATGTTTCCTTTTGTAAACAAATAGTGCACTGTAATTAAACTGCTATAGACTTGCCATAGAACTGTAGCAATAAAAAAAAAAAAAAAAACGTAACGCGTAGTAGCAGCTCATGTAAAATGATGTCCTGAAGTCAAAACATAGCGTTTGTCCAGTGTATTCACCATTTGTCTGAAGCCCGAGTTGTCAGTGGTGTTAATGGAGCACATACCTTTAACCAGGTAATGGGCAATGGATTCTGTTGTCTTTTGGTGTCTCTCCAATGTTGATGAGTAGGGAACTGCAGCGTAAAGAGATTCGGAGATTGAAGATTGTATTGCGGATGAACTTGTAGACGGAGTTGTTTTTTTTTTGTGTTTTGGTTTTTCATAAGATAATCATAAAGGTCGTGGTGGTTAAACTTTAGGTGGTTAAAAAGGTTTGTTGTGTTACCGGTCGGTGCGGACACAACTACGAAACACTTTTTGCACGTGATGTGTTTTTGCTCTTCGTCTTCTTCATCAAACCCAAAGTGATTCCATACAATTTAAGTTGACGTGCCTTTTTTGTTTGCCAAGCACTTCTGCTGTGATTCTCCTGCCATTTTTCCAGACCGCTAGGTACAGCTTTCCTCGTGGGGTGGACCTGTCGGCTAGCTGGCAGCTGTAGCTTAGAGGGGGGCGGGGCCGAGCAGCTCATGGTAGCTTGCGTGCACATGAATTAAAACAACTCTAAATTAATAATCGTTTTTTCTCAATTACATAATTTTTGTAATCGTTGAGTGTAATAATCGAAATCGTAATTGAATTTTGATTAGTTGCACAGCCCTACGTACATTTCTATATTTGAAAGTACTCAGATATTACAAATGCACAAGGCCATTTGACCTTGAAAAAGTAGGTCAAGGTCACTTGTTTTCAGTAGGCTTCTGCTCTATGCCAAGATGCGTCCACTGTATAAATTTGGTGCAGGTATGTCAATGCATTCTTCAGATAATGTGATTATGTTGTTGAATGGACAGACAGGCAGACGACAGTTGGCCAAAGGGGTAAAAACTGCTATATCTGATACAAACTATAGAGAGATGTGAGGAATTGGAGTAAACGTAGTTTGTGGTAATTAAAAGGAAAATCGGCTGCAGTATGCCGCTTCAGCAAGATGTGACAGGGTTATCGGCCCCTGCCAGAGACAAGGAGATGTTTTTCCTAAGAGAAACCTGTGCCGAACTCTGTGCCCTGTTGAAAAAGACATTAGAAGAACACCAGGAGATCATTCCCTCATCACGTCTCTCACCACGGGGGCTGAGGTGTGTCTTCTGCACTGAAATTCTGTGACATGCTGAGAGCAGAGAAGCACTTGATCAGTGTCTGCTGATGTAAACGTGCACGTACAGCTGCGCATGTTCTCTCCGTGTAAGCTGGATCATATGAGTGGGAGCCTCAGGACAGAGGTGATGGAGAGAATCAAGGGGTGAGGCCTGACGGAGAGGGAGAAGGAGAAAAAGTGTCACATGATGCGTTCCATCTAGTCCAGGACGGCAGAAAAGCAATTAGAGTGTTAGAGCCTGGGCTGTAGGCTTAACCAGAGACATTTACCACAAGACGGCAAAGTGCTCCACCTCCCCATTCACGTTAGCTTGAAAAGTCACTGATTCAAAGCTGACGCTTGTGCTCTAACCTCAGCAGCAGCTGCGATCCATGCACAAAACATAAGAGAAATAGTATGTACAGAAACTTGGAGAGAATCTGGATTTCGACAGTTGAATAGTTTTGGGGTTTTTTTTTTTTTTTTTTTGGTCTCGTGTTTTTGGCCACAGTCGTTCTTTTTTGATCGTCTTGCTTGGATATGATGGGCACTGGTTGTCAGTAATTGAGTTCTGTTAATTAAATGTAAATAAATGGTATAAAAACAGACAAAAATAAGGATTATGAAAGTAAGCATCTTTTACCTACTACTTTTCAAACATGAAAAGCCTCATTGGAATAATTAACGGTATTTAGATATACTGTATATGTGATTTTGATAATCTTGTTTGTATTTGGCTTTTATTTGGCTCATGCACATTTCTATTTTACAAATAAGAATGAAATGTTCACATAAAAAAAATTAATCTACGGATTAATGGTCATATCTGAACACTTTATTTTGTTCAAGGTGGCCTGGGAATCAGATTTGACAGGGACTGTTGTAAATGTATGTAAATACATATGGTACAAGGGCCGTTCAATAAGTTCATGGCCTCACCCAGAACAGAACAACACAGACTGATCATTTATATTTTATTTTTCAACATAATCTCCATTTACAGCAATGCACTTGGTCCATCGATGTTCAAGCATCACTATCCCATCACGAAAGAATGTAACATCCTGTATTATAACAACCAGTATTTCTGGGTGAGGCCATGAACTTATTGAACAGCCCTCGTAATGTACAATTACAGTCACAGATTATACTCCTCACCCAATGCACATCTCAGCACACCTCTGTCTACCCTGACAGCAGCCACACTACTGCTCCCTCACTCTCACTTGCCCACCCACTCATTTCACTAGTTTATCATTAGCCTTTAGCATGGACACTAAAATACAAGCAGTAAATTAAACTGTCAAGACTCCCAAATGAGTACGTCCTGGTGCTTTCGCCTAACTCCTTTTATAACATGCACATAACTAGCACGCTGTATTCTAGCTTATGGGGCCATTCCAAGCTAATAAAATTATCAACTTAGAAATCTGTTTGAAGGCGACTGCTTTGTTGGCATAGATCATTTCTTCAGGATTAGTTCAGATACTACTCCAGTGTATCGTAGATTGTAATTTTCTTTGCACTATGGTGTAACATGTCTCCAAAAATAAAATTCATCCACTTGTCTGCAACATTTTTTCCCCGTTTGTAAAGCTGTGCAGTGATTGGATTTGTGCTCCACAGGCAGCAGTTATATACTTTTCATGACCAGTTCTCACAGTGGCTCATGCAACATCATTATGCAAATCTTTAGCGCAATGACTGTTGGTTATCCAGTTCCAGTGAAGAAACTGACGCAAATTTAGTGTGGGGAGGAAGAGCAATGGTAGTAGGAAGGAATCTCATATTTTCACAGCATTTGTTTTATACTTCTAAGTTCATAAAATGTATGATGGATGAATATTTGAACTATATGGGATCTTTAATTATTAGACAGCCCCTTAGACATCTTTTATTTTGTGGTGTCTCTGAAAGCTCTCGTGTCTTCTGAAGCTACTTGGGAGAGCTTTGCCTGGCAAATTACTCAGTATGTGGTTAGTAATCATCATGTAATGGCTGTAGAAACGCTGCCTCTGAGAGCTCCTGCTTGGAATTAAAGGGGAAAAAAATTCTGAGATTAAAAAAATGATTTGGAAAAAGTGACGAGTGATATTTATCTTTAAGGATGAGGGCAATCAGAACAGAAGCAGAGGGCTGATATTTGTGTGGTTGCAAAGGGAACACTAGCAGTGGGATGATGAAGGCATTTCATCTCTGTAGGAGACTCACAAGGTGGCTCATAAACCCCCTTTTTTTATGGCCCTGTTAGGGGTACTGGGAGCCTGGCACCAGGATGTGATGTCACAGGAGGTGACCCGATGGAGGTGCGAGGTGCAGGGGCTGCCAGATGAGAGTGATAAATCTTCCTGACAGTTTCAAAGTGTGGCTGTTCCCACCTGACAACTGCTTGGCTAATGATTCAATCGGTCATAAATATGAAAAGCCTGAACACACCTTGTTCATTCTTTAATATTTTGTAACGCTCAATACTTTTTTACCATCATTTTTATGAGCCATAAGGTGCTTTAAGATATGGAGAGTATGAATGGTTTGTATTCTATGGCAGGATGACTAGTAGGAGTTGGGACTTTGTCTGTTGGTTGGCTTTTTTTCCTCCCTGCTACAGTTTTTCTTTGAACTTAACGTGGTGCATTGTGTCACCACCTCCTCCCTCCTCCTCTTCCTCTCCTTTGAATGTTAATGACTGTCTGCACTCTGCAGCCTTTTTCTCAGAGTATTACAATCTGCTGCAGTGAACCATATCCTCCATGGCTCTTGAATAAGTGCCCAATGGAAGCATACCTTGATCATACTTTGTGAATGATGCAGCTTCAAAGATCTTGGCTTATTTTTTTCATCCAGAGTGGAGTCTATCACATCAGAAATCTACTTTTAAATAAGGGTTATGTTTTATTTTTCACAGCTTACTTTTAATGTGTGAATGATAACACCACACTGAGACTTACTGTACATAGATGGGGAATAATGATCATTCCCTTATGCAGCTGTGGTTTGGATTGAAAGCTTACTGCTCTTCATTCAGATAAATCTCATATGATGTAGCTCAGAAAGCATCAGACACATTCAAGCCAAGATCAATCAAATTTGTATCTATTTTCAAGCACTGGCTTTCACTGTCTGTAACCCTACCACAAAATACATTTAAATTTCTAATAAATTGTTATGGTACATAATTAGTTCTGGTCTAATCCTGAATAACGGGCAGTAAAAGACGAGGCTGCACCCTGTGAGGGACAGTGGTTGTGGAAAAGTTTGTGGAAAAGTATTTTGGGATCCTCCTCCCCTCTGATCCTTAAAAAGCAATGTCTCACATTACCAGGTGTAAATCATCCCTGTTGTATGTGCTAATACAAGGACTAAGTAGTGAGTGCAAGAAATGGTAAGACACAGTGACCTGATAATCACTGCGCTGTTATGTTAGGGCGACAAAGTGACAGCGGGACAGAGGGCCGCAGAGCACAGACGTCTGTACGGTAGCAGACATTTCTATCGGGTCACACTGTCTGTGGTTTTTAAAAGCCACTAGCCGCAGCTGTCATGTCAATTCTTCATCTACCCTTTCTCCTCATCTGCATCATCCCTAATGTGCAGTGGCGGAATCTAACTAAGTAGTGAATCACTGCAGTTGTACCATTGGCTTTTCCATTTCATGCAGATTGATACTTCTGCTCTACTACCTCTCAAAGTTCACTATTGTAGTTTTTACTCCATTACATTTGTTTTCAGTTACTTTTCACCGTACAGTTTTGAAATCTTTCCTTTCGTAGTCCTAAACTCGCTATTAGATACATACATAGGCCTACTTTTACCAACTAGAATTTACCAGGACAGTATTCAACTGTTACGCAGTTACCGCCATTATTACTTGACAACTGTAACTTGAATTGATGACTAATAGGAGGTGGTTCTAAGAACTTATAGCCCACTTTCCTAGAAAATACATAATTATATTCAAGTTATTACCAACCTAAAATGGTCCCAACTACACTGTACATAGTTCAATATTTTGCCTGTAGTTCCTCAGAAATTACTTGTTTACCAGGGTAATTACAGTTTAGAGTATATTTACTGAAGAAATACTTTACTGTAAAAAGAACAGGTATGTATAAATTTAATAGCTGTCCTATTCAGTAAAAACCATGTTTACCCAAATGTGTTGGTTTCAAATGTTTGTGATAGACTGAAGTATTAACTAATTGTTTCTTAATACGTATAGAGCATCAACATACAAACAGACAGGAACTATTTTACTGTATAATGAATTCTTTTAGTTTAGCATATTTAAGTATATTTTGCATTTGAAAATATGTTTACTAAAGACAGATTCTATTTTCAGAGTAGTATTAGTACTCAAGTCCGTCTTCCAAGACCGCTGATGTGACATATCATGTAATTGAACTGAAAATTTGCAACATGCATATCATATCAACGTACAGCACTTTTCTTTCTGACCTGATTCTACATTATATATTTTGCAGAAAGCCCTGATACCATCAGCTAATAAACTCTCAGGCTCTATAAGCAAATCTGATTTTATGAGGTTTTCCTTATCCCAGTCATCACTGTGGCATGCATCGGGAACCCCCCCATCTTTACTCTCAGCCTTATATGTAACATGTGCAGCATTCCTCCAGTTGTAGATCACTGTTTGCCACGCCCACCTCTTGTCTCTATGAAACCTGTTGATTGTTACTTCAGTAGAGGACTCTTGGCATAAAAAGGCCCTGCACTCAAGCATTTAGCAGCATTGGTACAAGGACCGGCGACCTGTAGGTTTCTTGTAAAGAGCATACATCTAGCTGATGAAGGACAGGCGTTACATTGAGGAGAGAGGTTTTAAAAGCCAAGCTACATCATCTCTGCCTGTCAGGAAGGCTTCAGAAGCCCAGGTCATACATTTTTAGTGATTGGGGACAGCATGTAAGCATGGAGCTACATTCGCCTCGTTGTAGCACAGGAATCTTTCATGCCATCATAAATTCTGCAGCATTCACCCCCCACATACATGCTCGTGGCCTTGTATCTGTGTGTGTGTGCATGTGTGTACAGTGTGTTTGAATTATGTGCTGTGGTTTAGGTAAGGGAGCTGTTTTCCTCAGCAGCTGTGTCATGTCTCATCTCTAAACCAGTACTCCAAAGAGCAGTCTATTTTTACATTCATTGAGACCAATTTGTTTGCTGGAATGATCCAGCTGCATTTACATGAATATATCAGTGAATGCTGCAAGCATTTTACACCAGTGCCCCCATCTGGTGCTAAGGTGAACTGCACACATATCTAGGCTGCATCTTTTTTAGACTAATTCTGTTAAATTTGTCTGCTGGTCTTTACAGTTGAGAATGTGTGCAAATGGAATGTGTCCGTAGTTTTTTCAGAGCAGTGTAAAGGCTCACAGTGAGTTTGACGTGTACCACTTTGCTATTCTTTGTTGCCTCCTTTGCTGTTCTCTTTATTAAAACACACATTTATACATGCATAAAGAGCTCACTGTAGTTGTATGTGTCACCGCTGCCGTACTTACTTTTCATTTCCCCACCTTTTGATTGACCTTCTGACTTTACCTTTAGAATGTCTGTTGCTATGACAACTGTCTGGCTGGTGAGATGGCAGTATTCATTCTGCGTGGCAGTCTGTGAAATTGTGTGGCAGTGTGCATGAGTGCACGCACGTGCGCAGAGGCAGGCAGACATCTGTCCCCGCTGAATCCTCTTATCACCACCAGGGGAGGCTGAAAAGGGATGAACAAATTAGCTGCAGAGTGTGTGTGCCACTTTATTAGACTTTATTAGTCTACAAAAAAAAAATAGTGTGGTAGAATGATGGATGCTTTGACGCTTATTTAATGCGGTAAGATTAAAAATAAAGATCAGGTATGTAAAGCTTTAATCAGTTTGACTTCAGTCTGTTATTTTTCATTACTGTTTATTTTTACTGCCAGATTTACCTGAGGCACAACTGTTCCTCTCAGACAGCTGAATCTGAATAGTAATTTATTATTCTCCTTTCTTTCACAGAGACCTAAAGGCTGGAAACATTCTCCTTGGGGATGATGGTTCAGTGCAAATTGCAGGTATTTGGCCGCGAGGCAACACCACCTTTCAGCACCTGTCACTAGTGACCCAGTTTAGGTGTGAAAAATTAAATGTTTAAATTCTCACTCACCTGTACTGAAACCTCATCTCCCCACTCCCTGTTTCAATATCTTCGTGTATTTATGCCCAGGTCTGTAAAGGGGAATTAACTGTTGAGAAAACTGTTGTTGACACACTGCTTTGAGTGGCTGATAACGTGCTTTGACTGTGGGTTTTTCCTTACTTCGTCCTTTCTGTTCTTTTCCTCCAGACTTTGGCGTCAGTGCTTTTCTAGCCACAGGTGGTGACATCACTAGAAATAAAGTACGCAAGACGTTTGTGGGAACACCGTGCTGGATGGCCCCAGAGGTCATGGAGCAGGTCGGTCTCTTATTAGCAAGAAGACAAGCAACCATGACAACAGAAAACATACAACCAAGCAGGAGTTGATCTTTTCTTTAGCAGGCAAAATGAACACTCAGTTGAGTGGCAATTAAGGACATTATTGTCTTTTGAGTAGTTTAATAAAAACTAGAGTCTCCTAATGACCTACAGACATATTTTAAAATCTAAATATTGACACAGAACTCACAGCACAAACCTGCAGGCACTGTTGGGAAGGTCACAAATGAAATATGATGGGTAACACATTGCTATGTTTATTATTTCACCAAAACATTTAATTAAAGCTGGAAACCTATTTCAGGAAAAAAGTGGGAAATGCCATGTGAACTGTCACAATAAATATTAGTGTAAAATGTGTTAGTTGTAAGGTATTTGTCTTTGTAGTTTGACAGAAGAAAAGAAATGAAGAAAAAATGTAGTTAAGCACAAAATTTATGAAAATACTTTCAGTAGAAAGTAAAACAGTTTTGACAAGGAACAGGAACACAGTAGAACCAAAGGACTGCTATAAAAAAACTGAGATTTCTAGAAATACATTTGAACCAAAAATGTGTAAAAATAAATAGATAGATTAAATGACTGGGTGAACAACAGGAAAATCTTATAGATCAAAAGGAGGACAAGTGAGCGTATTTCTCAACCTTTGTTCTTTGTGACATGTTCACCGGTTATAATTTTCTTTTTTTAAACTTAAATCTTTATTCAGCAAAGGTATAAAGTTAAAACAACACACAATAATGTTTGACCTCTTATTTGACAAGGAAAATATTCAGTTTGCTGCTCTGAAAGTTGTTCACCTGCAATGATGCAGTCATAAATCTTTGTAATCATCACCATATTGATCAGAAACCACTGATTACAGTTTCACTTCTTTTCTATTTTAAACATGCAATATCCTTACATGTAGCTAGTTACCATGACTAGTGGCAGATAACATGTGGATTTAAATAATTAAAAGGCTAAATAAATGTCTTACAGCACAGATCTGTCTGGAGAGTAAATTTTTCTGTGAGCACTAAATGTTTTATAGTATATATGTGAGCTTAACATGACTTTTGTGAGCTGAATATGAGTTGTTCTTCACTTTTGCAGGTGAGGGGTTATGATTTCAAAGCAGATATCTGGAGCTTTGGGATCACAGCAATTGAACTTGCCACAGGAGCTGCACCTTATCACAAATACCCACCAATGAAGGTTAGAGCACTGCAGGGATGTCTAACTAAACATTTAGTCAATGACGTGGAACAAATGCAATGTCAGATCCTCATGTGTCCTCTCGGTACAGTTGCTTAAGTCATGTATTCTTTTGGGTAAAAGTGTGGCTGGTGTTTTCAGGTCTTGATGCTGACACTGCAGAATGACCCCCCATGCCTGGAGACTGGGATCACAGACAAAGAGATGGTAAAGAAATATGGCAAATCCTTCAGGAAGATGATCTCCCTGTGTCTACAGAAGGACCCCGAGAAAAGGTGTTTTATATTATCCCTTTGGTAACAGTACAGTGTAGCTGCTTTTATTGTCCTAACCAGGTGTTAATAGTGATTAATAGTTACCTCCGCCAAGGAGGTTATGTTTTTGCCAGGGTTTGTTTGTCTGTTTGTTTGTCTGTCCGTTAGTGTGCAACATAACTCAAAAAGTTATGGACAGATTTTGATGAAATTTTCAGGGTTTGTTGGAAATGGGATAAGGAAGAAATTATTAACTTTTGGGGGTGATCGGGGGTGGGGGGGCCCACGGGGGGGCCCACTGATCAGCCTTGGCGGAGGTCTGTGCTCTCTGAGTGCTTCTAGTTCTGTATAGTTATATATTAACAGTTCTGTTCATCAACATTGTACATCATTCTGCAGTTTTTAAGAAGTGGTGACTTGTGTTACTGACTACTGTTATTCTTCTGTTTTTCAGGCCAACATCCTCAGAGCTGTTGAAGCATAAATTCTTTCAGAAGGCAAAGGTAGGTGCCTCTGGGTCTGAGACTGAATCACTTGAACAATGAGTCAGCAGCATCGCTGTTACAGACATTAGCTGTCTTAGTTTAATAAAAGTCTGTGGCTGCACAAGATATTGAATCTGAATGACCCCAGTCTGACTACTGTTGAATATTAAGATGAATTAAGTTTAATCTTTGTGGCTCTACAAGTTTCATATTGACATTAGAATGTTTCAGGGTATTAAATAAATAGAAAATATAATGCAACAAGAAGTAAATAAATAACTAAAAAAAAATCTTGTCTTTCCCCTGAGGTGTTTATTTGACTCAGACTACTTCTCACTTTGGATTGACTTGTCTGTGATTGACCCAAACTGAGGTCACTGCAGAATTCCTCTCATTACTGGCCATGCAGATCCATTTCTAACAATGGCAGGGATAAGCAGTCTAACTCCAGCCTCTGGCTGCTCGGTGCCCTAGCAACTGGAACAACTAGACTGCTTGCTCAGCATGTCATAGCCCAAATCCAGCCTCTTGGTTTCTGGACATGACCCTGATCAGTGCAAGAGCTGCAGTACCCCAAGTGTACAGCAGAGGGCAGGGGTTGTTATGCTTTTAAACCAGGAAGGCGAAATTACTGATAACATAAACAAGTCAATTCAATGCAATGTAATTTAGTAATATTTTATAATGTTTTTGTAAAAATTTCTAACAAATGTTGTAAACTGGCCAATAAGGCTGAAACATAGATTTAAATAGACAGTGTGAATCTCAGTGTTCAATGCTGACTGCTGCCAAACTTGTATTAAAATTGTATAGCTATGTTGTAAATGAAACCATATGTTTTTTCTGTGACAGAACCATGAGTATTTACACGAGAAGTTACTTCAGCGAGCACCTACAATTACAGAGAGGTCAAAAAAGGTAAGATACTAGGGCTCAGATGTAACAACATAGTTTAGTTCAAATCTATTGTTTTTACCACTACTTAGTTGTGTGTCTGTATTTGTGTCAGGTCCGTCGAGTGCCAGGTTCCAGCGGCCGCCTGCATAAAACAGAAGATGGTGAGTGGGAATGGAGTGACGATGAGCTGGATGAAGAAAGTGAAGAAGGCAAAGCAGCCGTTGCCGCTCTAAGGGTGAGATGAACCCATGAGATGCATCTGCCTCACGTGCACACATTAACACTTGAATACTTCATATGTCTGTCTTTTAATCGCTGTACACCGTTTAAATTGTCCTTTTCATGTTTATGCAGTAGCATGTTTGTCCATTGTCTCTCCACTGAGTCTCCTGTATGTATGTATGTTCTGTCTGACGGCCAAGGAGCAGCAGGTGAAGCCTGTTAGCACCCCCAGGCGACAAGTGCGCTTCTCCTACCCACTCGAGCTGCCTGCGTCCAGGGTTGTTCACTTGCCACCATAATACAGATGGCATCCCCTAACAAGGAAGGACTCTCTCTGGGTTTAGGCAGCATGTTACACAATAAAAGGCCAGGAATAAGGTGTAGGAAAGAGCAGATAAGCTTTTGTTTATAGGACAGTTACTACAAAGCACAATATCATGACTTTTTGTCAAGTCTAGATTTTTGTAATTACAATAAATGAAAGAATCGCTGCTTCTTGTTTCTTTCACAGTAGCTGCTTTGTTCCCATGTGATGTAACTTACACATTCTTACACTAACTTAGAGGATGACTACATTATGACATAGCTGGTTAAAAGGCTCAGCATTTACAGCATTTACAGTACAGCTGAAATCCTACATACTGCAGATCACATGGAACTGGAATTTGACCCACAGGTTAACCTCATCAAATCTCACTGAGATATTTTATGTCACCTGAGAAAGAAGCGTAGTTTTGTTTTAACTGAACCAATGCACAGATTGTAGTGTAGGTTGTGCTCAGCAAAAACTAAATGTGTGCCTTTCATATACACTTAATAACAGTATTTCACTCAACAGCCAAGTTGTCACTAAAGCCAATGTCGTTTATTAGTTGTTGAATCGAAAGAGGGGGAGTCACCTTTCCTGGACGCCATCTGTATTTCCATTTCTTTGTTGGAATTACTTTTATTTTTACTGACCAAATCATATTTAATCAATACAAGGTGAATTACTTATCAACCCAGTGACAGATTTTTGTCTGATAAATCACTAATGACCCTCAGTGATCCTGGCTCCTGCTGTTCTGCTTTCATACTTGGCTTTTTGTGGGCAAACTGAACTCAGACTGTATGTAGGATTCTCATTCATAGTTCTGTACCTGTGGAAGACTGTTGGTCTCCTCAGAAATGGGCTCAACACGCTGTTGCTTTGAATCAGACGTGTGATTCATGGGTTGATGTGATTTCAGACATCAGCCCAGACGCCACATTACATCATATCAGTTTGTCCTCATTTAGGCCCACAACACTTCTGTCTGCCACTACTCCAACTTTTCTTTCTTTCTTTCTTTCTTTCTTTCTTTCTTTCTTTCTTTCTTTCTTTCTTTCTTTCTTTCTTTCTTTCATTCTTTCATTCTTTCTTTCTTTCTTTCTCAGTTTGTTTTTCCTCTAATGCTATATTTACTTTTGCTGCCTTTGGACTTTTGAATCTAAAACTAAAATTAAAACAATAAGATTTCTATTTTCACTCGTTTACAACTCACTTACCAGCACCCACAGCTGTGACCAAAAGTTTTGGCTGACTTGTTGCATAAATGTCATTTATTTCCCAGTAAATATCTTTCATAGAATTCTAAGAATTGCTCTTCAGTGTACCCCAGAGACATGTGAGGGGGAAGGAAAATGAAGCAGCAGCGCTAACGAAAAAAAAAAAAAAATGTCAGTGCCAAAACCTTTGGTCACATTTCTACAGGTGTGTAATGTTGATGAACTCTATTAACATGTGTTCAATTTTATATCAACATTATATCATAGAAATATAGTGATATTTGCATTTGTCTTGTAATTTAGACTGATTGCTGATCAAAAAGTGAATGAGGTTTTTTTTGTTTTGTTTTGTTTTTTTTAAATCACCATATGATACTGCTCTGAATTGGACTCATGTTTATGTCATATGTGGTTATATGTTTTCAGATATGTTTTCATATAACCACATACAGTCAGAAATACAGTATCAAACTGATAACTGCAGCAGTACAGTGCATCTGGAAAGTATTCAATCCCCTTCACTTTTTCCACATTTTATGTTACAGCCTTATTCCAAAATGGATTAAATTCTTTTTTTTCTCATCAATCTACACACAATATCCCATAATGACAAAGTGAAAAAAGCTTTTTAGAAATTTTTGCAAATGTATTAAAAATAAAAAACTGAAATTTCATATGGACATAAGTATTCACTACCTTTGCTGTGACATTTAAAATTGAGCTCAGGTGCATCCTGTTTCCACTGATCATTCTTGACATGTTTCCATGACTTGACTGGAGTCCACCTGGGGTAAATTCATTTGATTGGACTTAATTTGGAAAGGCACACACCTGTCTATATATGGTCCCACAGCTGACAGTGCATGTCAGAGCAGAAACCAAGCCATGAAGTCAAAGGAATTGTTTGTAGACCTCCAAGACAGGAATGTAACGAGACACAGATCTGGGGAAGGGTACAGAAAAATTTCTACAGCATTGAAGGTCCTGAAGAGCACAGTGGCCTCCATCATTTATAAATCGAAGGAGTTTGGAACCACCAGGACTCTTCCTAGAGTTGGCCACCCGTCCAAACTGAGCAATCGGTTGAGAAGGGCCTTGGTCAGGGAGGTGACCAAGAACCCGATGGTCACTCTGACAGAGCTCTAGCATTCCTCTGAGGAAATGGGGGAACCTTCCAGGAAGCCAACTATCTCTGCAGTGCTGCGCCAATCAGGCCTTTATGGTAGAGTGGGCAGACAGAAGCCTCTCCTCAGTAAAAGCCACGTGACAGCCTGCTTGGAGTTTGCCAAAAGGCACCTAAAGGACTCTCAGACCATGAGAAACAAGATTCTCTCGTCAGAGGAAACCAACATTGAACTATTTGGCCTGAATGCCAATTGTCACGTCTGGAAGAAACCAGGCACCGCTTATGACCTGGCAAATAGCATCCCTATGGTGAAGCATGGTGGTGGCAGCATCATGCTGTGGGGATGTTTTTCAGCGGCAGGAACTGGGAGACTAGTCAGGATCAAGGGAAAGATGAATGCAGCAATGTACAGAGACATCCTGGATGAAAACCTGCTCCAGAGCGCTCAGGACCTCAGACTGGGACGAAAGTTCACCTTCCAACAGGACAACGACTCGAAGCACACAGCCAAGATAACGAAGGAGTGGCTTCGGGACAAGTCTGTGAATGTCCTTGAGTGGCCTGGCCAGAGCCCAGACTGGAACCCGATTGAGCATCTCTGGAAAGACCTGAAAATAACTGTGCAGCGACACTCCCCATCTAACCTGACAGAGCTTGAGGATCTGAGGAGAATGGGAAAAATACCCCAAATACACGTGTGCCAAGCTTGTAGCATCATGCCCAAGAAGACTTGAGGCTGGAATCGCTGCCAAAGGTGCCTCAACAAAGTACTGAATAAAGGGTTGAATACTTATGTACATGTGATAGTTCAGTTTTTCATTTTTAATACATTTGCAAAAATTTCTAAAACTTTTTTCACTTTGTCATTATGGGGTATTGTGTGTAGATTGATGTGGAAAAAAGTGAATTTAATCCATTTCAGAATAAGGCTGCAACACAACTAAATAGGGAAAAAGTGAAGGGGATTGAATACTTTTCGGATGCACTGTAGTAAGAGAAAACATCTGTCAGCAGACCTATTTCTGTCGTCTCTTTTAATATCAAGCTTCAGTTGAGTAACTGGAGGATCTGATGTTTCTTTAGAACAACAGAAGATAAATTAAATGGACAAGAATGAGAAAAGTAAACGAGTGACCATTTTTATCTGTAGTTTCTGTGTGTTCTTTGCATCCATCCCCACTCGATCATCTGCTTTGCCAAAAAACACAACATAGTAGTGAAATAATTGTCTAAATGTTTTTATTTTCTGTCTGTTTTTCAGTCACCAAGAGTGAAGGAGGGATCACAGAATTCAGAGGTGAGTTTGTCTTTTTTATGGAGGCAGTGGTGGATTGGTTTCTGAATTAGATATTTAGATGTTTAAAAGATTAAAATACCTCATGTATATGATAATCCATCAGGGACCAAAAGCTCTAAATGCAGGTGGGTTTGGATGATGATTGATGGTTGTGTGCTACTGTTGTAATCTAAAACGCCTCACGTGTTCTGTGTTCACTGATTTGTGAACTAACGTTTGCTCATAAAGAACTATTCTGGGTCAGTACATGGAGGTCACCACCACTACCAACTGTGACCGTCTCCCATTCGCTTCATACTTTCAGTAAATAATGTCCTAAATTCTGGTAAACACCACACAAAATAACTTCACAAATTTCAGCCTTATTTGTTTCATCAGATTTGAGATACTGAGGAAATGGGGAGTGAAATTTTACTGCTTTTATTTTCGAAGACTTGGAATGATGTATTGATTTCAGCATCAGATGGAAGTTTTTACTGTCGGCCAGTTGATGTGAATTCCATCGATTCGTATGTACATGCTATTTCTACTGATGCGATTGTCTTTATGGACCTCGTCCATAATAATTCACAATATTCCTTTAAAATATAGGTGCATTTTTAACTTTTCTCCCACAAAATTACTTAACCAGCACAATGATACTACAGTAAGAGAAACAGATGTGAAAGGTCCGATATGCTTCTTTGTGGAGATGAACTGGGACATAATTGCAAAGTTTGGGACAAATTATAAAGTTTTTTTAAAGTGTACAAGAAGCTGGAATTTGGCAAATATTTGTCCATGAACTCCCTAAGTTAAAGAAAAAGCACGTTATAACGACTCCTGAAAATTTCATCTGTTTTGAAGTGCTCAAAAGTAATGACTCTTGAACTCTATCATTTCCTGACTCTTTTTTTTTTTTTTTCACAAATTCACTGTCACAACCCACTTTCAAGGCCCTAATATCTCAGAAAACTAGTGGAAATATAAAGCTGGAATTTTACAGGGTGTTTACTACAACTAATAACATTATTCTAACAATATTTTGAGACAAGAGCTCACACACAAACCTCTCTTCATTTTTATTTTTTGAATGGATTGTGAGAAATCTTTTGCATCCAATGGACTGCTGGAGATTAATTTACATACTAATAACTTGAGACACTTTTTTAGTCAAATAAATGCAATGCACTGTGCAGTTTTATGGTTGTATTTTAATCACTTTATCATGACTAAATCATTAAAGCTGCAAGGTGAAAAACACCAGAATTTGACAATGTGCACCTTCCTTTAGCAGCTCTGTCCTCAAATTTAAAGACTATGTTCAGGTTTACATGGACTTGACACTGTTTCAGTTTCAAACCCTGGATTAAATACTATGTGGTGATGTGTGTCCTTCAGATTTTCCAGACTCCTGAGCATTTAAGTAGTCACCTCCAGCCAATAGCCGCCGGTCAGGCTGAACTACCTCAGGCTGCGGGCCAGGTTCCATTGCAGCCCACACCGGTCAACACTCAATCCACTGCCCAGGCTGTGTCTCCCACACCAGGTGCACCCCCCGCTGCCGTTCCCACACAGGTCAGCCCGCCTCACCTTATTTTTCCAAGCAAATGTTTTTCTCGCATCTGATTACCATTGTCAGTGCTGGGTGCTTTACAAAGTTCCGTTCTATTTTCTCAGGCATTTATTGTACTCGTTTTTGTGTTTTGACAGGCTCCTCCAGCTGCCTTAGGTTATGCTAAGGCTCCCATTAGTTTAGTTTTAAGGTTAAGGTACGTTTTTGTTGTTATTTTTAATATACTGCATTTCAGTTAGTCTGCACCACTTATTGGAATCTCCTTATTTCTTTATGTCTTCAGAAATTCAAAGAAGGAGCTAAATGACATCCGCTTTGAATTTATGCCTGGAAGAGGTGAGTCTAATGTTTTGTTTTTTTTTTGTTTTGTTTTTTTGCAGGTGTCATCGTTAAATGTCCCAAACTTACAATTTTTTTTGATGCAAGGGTGTCTTGTATTGGATAATCAATAACAGATGAACTCTGATCTTTGCCTTAAAATAGAAGTAGAAAGAAGCAATTAGTTGGAGATTTGTGTGTGGGAAGAATGTTTAGAAGACGGTTACATGATGGTTGCAACAGGTTAATATTTACTTATTTTGGTTTTGCTGCATCTGGGTGAATGTGTGTCCTCTGTTTTGACTTTCCAGACACGGCAGATGGTGTGTCCCAGGAGCTGGTGTCTGCAGGCCTGGTGGATGGGAGGGACTTAGTAATAGGTCAGTGATCAAAAAGACGCACTTACTATGTTTTTAATCAGTTTTACCCACCTGAAGGTTAAATGTCAACTAACCGTATGTTTCAACACCTACAGCAAAGCACAGCACACATGGCTTACACTCATATTTTCTTGTGTTTATCAGTAAAAAGAACAGGTTTTACAACAGGTTCTGTAAAAGTTTTAAATTAATTTGTTGCTTTCCTTTGACTTTTTCTTTCAGTTGCTGCAAATTTGCAGAAAATAGTCGATGAGCCTCAAGCCAATAAAAATGTCACTTTCAAACTGGTGAGTGAACCCTATTCTGTCCAAAAAGATGATTATATATGCAGCTAATTAAAATATAAGGTGTCCCTAGAGTCTTTTTACAATGTAACAATTTATTACTAAAGCAAATGGATAGACCAGTCTGTAAAAATTATTACAAAATGAAAATAAGGTATTGATAATTTTTGCCACATTTAAAGGAGTCATATTTTGCTAAACCACTTTTATTTGTCTTTGGTACATTTATTTGTGTATTTGGACCCTAATAGTCCATAAAGTTTGAATTTGAACCCTCCAGGTGCTACAAAGCTATCTTGATATTCATTCTGGCAAAAAATTGAGTGGATTTCTACAACCCGTTTCAATTCCTTCTTAATTTGTTACGTTTTATAACTAGTTACGTCACGACGTTTGCACATTTAAGGTCAAGACTCTAATGAACATTTCTCAGAGACGGAGCTGTTTGTTTCAGTGCCTGTTTACTTTTTTTTTTTTTTTTGCTGTAAGTCTATGTTGGAATGACGTGAATGAAGTTGTCATTTTCCCTTCCTGCCATAATTGTTTACCAGCAGCAGTGATTGTAGTCCATACTGAAACTATATCCAAACTTCGAGCTGATTACCTAAAATGTTCAGTTGGTTGTATTAACGAACACAGGAGGCTGAATGGGACAGAACAGCAAGGTCAACAACCTGGAGGGGGTGGGGAGCGAAGTGGCTCATTTGCATTTAAAGGGCCAGCGCTCAAAACGACCTTTCTAGTGAAGATGGGCCTGTGGAGTTGAATTAATGAAGAATTCAGACCCAAGCATAGCATTTAAAGTTTATGTAGACCCATAGGGAAATTCCATTTAAAAAAGCAAAATATCACTCCTTTAATAAACCTCTACATGGACACCTTTAGTTGCATGAAGCACATCAAGACCGTACTGGGTTTCTTGCCATGTTCACTGTAGCATAGGTCAAAAGGTCAAGGTAAACATTTGCACTAATCGATCTCTCGTTGAAGAAAAATGAGCCAATGATTCGATTTCACATGATCCCACAATGTGATTAAAAACTTTGAACCACTGAGTCATAGAACAAATCTGATTAACTTACAGTATCTCATCAGTTGCTTTTGTAAAAAGTGTTTTAAATTGTAAAGAGACTTTGTGGACACCCTGTATATTTTCTGCTTTAATCATAATAACATACTTCCTTTTTTATTTGTATTTCTTTCCAGGCTTCTGGGATTGAGGGATCTGAAATACCAGATGACATCAAATTGATGGGCTTTGCTCAGCTCAGCATTAGTTAAACTGTTGTTCTACCTGGGACCGTGACTTGACTAAAAAATGTGAAAATAAAAAAAAAAATAGTTTAATGCATTTTTTTCTTCTTCTATGGCTGTAAAGAAACCACTACTGCCAAAGAAAACAGTACCGTTTTTGTCACCCATAGGATTACACAACGCCGCCTCGTTCGGCTCGAGTATCAGAACGTACAGTATCAGAATCACTTAAAAAGTTTACAGTGTATACGTAGAAGGATGCAAACATCTACAACAACCAGTTTTCAGTTACCATTCTGGTCGCCCTTATTCTGTTGTTTTTGTTTTGTTTTTTTTTCCTTTCTCTCTCTAATATGTGATGCATTTGCACAATCTGAACTAACGCCCTTGAATCCTGATAAGTGTAACAATGCCTTATATTCATCAGAACTACTGAATGCACGTTTTGGGGAAGTCCCCAGTTACCATATGGAGCATAATGTTGTCTGAAATGTGCAAATGTGACTCCAGCTGCTAATGTCAAACTTTTTACTCAGACACAACTTATTAGTAGCTCAGATTGTAAATTTTATTCGTCCAACAAGTACAGATGAGCAGCAACGTATGTAAAGTGGATCACACAGAGGTCGATTGAAACTCAACACGGGATTAATCATCTGACATCATCCCCTTCTTCATGTCTGAAATCTTTTACATGATTAGAAACTGTTGAACTGAATGTCAATGTAAGAAATAACACAAAATTAAACTCCAAGTAAATCACTAAATGTGGAGCTGAACAACAAATTCACCTAAAATCTGAAAGTAGGACTGGCCTTTTGTGTCGGTACTATCAGCACCACCTTCTACGAATATTGATTCTAATTTGTGTAGAATAATCGAACAAAGAAATGAATGAGATGAATCGCACCTTTAGAGAAAATATCAGTTTATAAGATCAGTTAAATGTAGTTTGTAGGACTTGTTTATAATAGAATGAAATACAGCCTTATCCATCTGTGTCAGTGATATAGACTACAGTAATATTTAACCCATAAAGACCCAAACATCCACCAGCGACCAAAACCATCGACTGACATAAACTCTAATACCTGTTGATCCACTAATCCTATCAATCCATGGTGTAAAATGCACTTTGTCGTCCTTTCATGGTCATCAGTTATGACCCATTTGGACGTTCAGAGGCTCCATAGTGAACATGGAAACACTGTCATCTTCTACAACATTGACCCATGGAGTTAGATCAATGACACTGGATGCAGGCACTTGTTTTATTTTCACTTAATAATAGATTTTGCTGGAAAAGTCTTCTTTTTTTTTGTTTTTTTTTGTTTTTTCTGTTTCTGATATAATAACCTTTAAATTTACTCTGAGCTTTAATGATCATCTACATGATCAGTGAATTGAATATAGGATAATACATGATTTATAATGGAAAAAAATGCTAATTACAGAAGATGATATAATAAATCACCTAAGAAAGATTAAATGGAGAAAAAAAATCATTTGGGACAATAAAAGTAGCACTGGGTCTTTATGGGTTAAGAAAATTTTTTTTTTTTTTTTTACTTTTTACACTTTGGTGATATTCTCACACTGGTTAAAAAATCTCAATATAAATTCCTTCTCTTTAATTATATATAAAAATTGCTGAGTAAAAGGTTTAGCAGCAGCTGAAGCCGCATGTGTTGTATGAGCAGATGTCTGTCTGTTGGTATTAGTTTGTGTCTGTTTGGAATCAGTTTCTCAGACTCTTTAAGACAAAAAAAAAGACTTAAGTGCATATTTGTTTATGTGGATGAAAATAAGTACTTGATTTAACCTGTAGTATGTAAATAATGACATTTGGCTTTGATTTGTTTTTATACTGGGTGTTTCACTCTTGGCCTTTTTTCTGTCCTATGACGCCGTTGTGGGTTGTAGCGCCGCGTGAAGGAAGACGACCGCACTGCAAATTTTGGCATTGGATTCCCTTTTCACATATGGCTCTTCTTTAACTTTAACTCATCAGCTTTTCACTTTCTGCCTTTGAAAAGTCTGAATCTATCGTACTGTGGAGCCGCAGATGCCCTGATGCACTGCTTCTTGCCTGTCCATCAGAAATTTCCCCAAATTTGTAGCCGTGCAACGCAGCAAACCTGCTGTTAGAAAAGCGGAGGCTGTTTACAGTAGTCATTTTAAACCTACATCTGAAGTTCTGAGGCTGCTTTATGACTTGTAAATCATTTCCTGAGCAGCTGATATGAAGATTTTACGTCCTATGATTGTAAACATTATAAACTATGAGAAATGTATTTTGGTTTTGATGGAAAAGGCACAGATGTCACATCCTTTCAGCCGCACTCTGGATGTTTTTCACGTATTAATGTGCATTAATGACATGCTTCGATGATGAATGTGCATCTCGCAGTTGGCACAGACGGCAGTGGGAGGTTCATTTAACACTCAGCTCTAATGTGTAGATCTGAAACGCCAGCAGGTTTTACTGTTTAATACGGTGATGTGATAACGTCATAACCCTCCAGATGCCATATGCTTACAGATACGTTAGAGGAGATCTTTGTATTTTGACTTTAAAGATGTTAAATTTTACTCTAGCCTTAAATTGAAAATGACCAAGTGTTGTTATTTTTCTTTCATTTTCAGATTTTCAGTGTCTTGAAATGTCTGACTTGTAGATCTTGTTACACGTGAAGAAACCTGAAATAAAGTTAAATAGGTGTACGGATGCTGTGTACTCCTGGGTGGAGATCTGCACAGTCATCAGCCCGTTGTTACTCTTGAGGTTCTCTAAGTGCAGTATTCGGTGCCATTCT
The DNA here is from genome assembly GCF_902148855.1 of Sphaeramia orbicularis. Taxonomy (NCBI): domain Eukaryota; kingdom Metazoa; phylum Chordata; class Actinopteri; order Kurtiformes; family Apogonidae; genus Sphaeramia; species Sphaeramia orbicularis. Next base: position 8,233,639 of record NC_043976.1, read on the forward strand.
CCTGGTGTAGTCTGCTTCTGTGGACGAGGACAGGATAGGTGTGGATGAGTCCTGGAAGACGTGTGTGTATGTTTTTGTGTGTGTGTGTGTGTTGCTTCAATTGAGCCCTGCTTCTAACAAGAGTTGAAGATCTAATGGCTAATGATCTCATGTTCTCATCTGTTCTCCAGTCTTCTCTGTCCTGCTTACATGTAGTTTAACAAAGCTGTAGCAACTGAACATGACCGGCAAAAAGACTTTGTCCAGGCAATAACTCATCGAGGCTGTAAAATATTGGAATTTTCCACCTGTTTTCAGTTTTTCATTCTTTCAATTTGCTCTATTTTTGATCGTTTTGGAGTTCAAAGCATGTTTCTCCTGATTATTTTTAATCAATAAAGAATGAGCATATCATCCTTCCCCTGGGAATTTGTTTTATTTTTAATTGTGCAACAAGATTTTCACTAAGATGTTCCAGTTGGCTGATAAATCTTTAAAGGCAAAATGTTTTGATCGAGTAAAAAAAAATTTTAACCTCATTTGTTACACCAAGAAAAAGTAGATATTAAATGGGGCTTGTGTGATATGACATTTGATATTAAGAAGAGTGCAGTAAAATTTAAATCTAAATTTCTATTAATAGTACGTTTTTTTGACACTAGTATGTTTTCAGTCTGTCTTCTCTGCCCCTTTTTTTTTGTATTTTGCTGCTGTTAATGAAATTTCCCCTTGGTGGGATCACTAAAATCTTATCTCTCTAAATAGGCTGTGCATGAAAACGAGGGTTTGAATCTCAGTGACTATTGGAAAAAAAAAAAAATCTTTTAGTTACTTTTGTCCAGAAGAGGGATTCAAAATGTGTCCATTTTCCAGCTGCGTACGACTAGTGATGCTTCACTGAGTATTTCCAATTTCTGAACCCTTAAACACCCACTGCCCTCAAACATAAGTATCTACTGACCTAAAATGTAACTTTTAAATCATTTATGAATCATTTGAATCATTAATCCCATCGATAAATTTAAATAATTCTGGTAAAAAGTAGTTTTTCAGCTGTCAGTTGCATCACACATGACCCATTTGGAAGTTCAGAAGCTCCGTAGTGAACATGGAAACACATCTTCTACAACAGGGGTTCCCAAAGTGGGGTACACGTACCCCTAGGGGTACTTGGAAGAAGCCCAGGGGGTATTTTAAATTTTTTGGGAAAAATAAGTCATCATGTACTGAATACAAAATAAATAATGAGAATTAATGCTGAAATATAAAACACAATAAAAACATTTATGAAATAGTTTTATTGTCAATCATCCTGTTTAAGCTTTGGTAACATTTTAAGAACATTTCAATTTTATATTATTCAAAATTAGTTCATCTGAGTAGCTCACTAATTACCTCCGCCAAGGAGGTTGTGTTTTTGCCAGGGTTTGTTTGTTTGTCTGTCTGTCTGTTTGTTTGTTTGTCTGTCCGTTAGTGTGCAACATAACTCAAAAAGTTATGGACAGATTTGGATAAAATTTTCAGGGTTTGTTGGAAATGGGATAAGGAAGAAATGATTAAATTTTGGTGGTGATCGGGGGTGGGGGGGCCCACGGGGGGGGGCACTGATCAGCCTTGGCGGAGGTCTGCGCTCTCCGAGTGCTTCTAGTTATTTTTTGTTGACAAAGGGTTTATTTATTCATTATTAACCAATTTTTTCTTATTAATGAAAGAGAGCACTTTCCAGTTTATATTTTGCACACAAAATTTAGTTTAATTTTTTTTTTATTTTTTTTTTTTAATTTTTATTACAGTTATATATATATATATATATATATGGTGTTTGTTTACAAAGTTTTGAAAATATAAGCAGACACTTTTGACACAAGAACAAATTTTGCCCAGTTTTTTTCAATCAAAAATGCGGAAGCAAGAGTTGGGAATATGTGGCTAAAAAGTGTGTTTCAGGGGGTTCTCCACTATAAAAAGTTTGAGAACCACTGTATGATTCACCAAGTCACATTTTCTAATGTTTTGTCTATCTTGATGTAATAACCCTTGAATTTACCCTGAGCTTTCATACTTTACATCTATATGGTCTTTAAATTAAGTAAAAAAACAAACCTTATTTTCACTGAAAAATGCAAAATGCAGTGGATGATATTTATAATAAATGCTTAGAAATCTCTTACAGAAGGTTAAATGTGGAGGAAAATTTTGGAAGTTGCTGAAAAAAAGTAGTTGTCAGTCTTTAAAGTAAATAAAGTCAATAAAAAAGAAGGCCCGCCCTCTAATACTGAGTGCAGTGTTCTGTCTTTTTGTCTCATTTGGATCTTCAGAACCTCTATAATAAATGTGTATAATTTATGAAAAAAAAGGTTTTTGTCACTGTTTGCATTTATTCAGTTGATAATATACTTATTTTCGGGCACATGTACACATCAGTTAATGAATATAAATAACTATAAGTATATATCATGAAAAAAAACTGACATTAAAATCAGAATAAAATGTTTTAAGTTGTGTATGTGGAGAAAAAATTGTTTGGAAGCTGAAAACTTTGACTTAAAACCTACAAACTGCCAGAGGTTCTGTCAGACTTCTACAGCAAAAACAGTAAAGCTATCTATTCTCAGACAAAAATAAAGATAAAATGTGGATTTTAAAGAAGTCAGATGAAACTTTGGGTTCATACTAGATGCTGACTGATGAAAAATTATAGAAAAACAGAATAAATACATGAGGGGAAGCTGTGAAATCATTGGTCTCTAGCTGTGAGGTTAAAGTGTATAGTGTTATTTGAAATGAGACAGATAATAGTGTAGAAAATCAATAACACATTTACCAAACAGCATATTTAGAAATGCATCAATGAAAAAATCCAGTAGATTTAAACAAATGCTATTGACAGCTTAATTTCCAGATGATTGTGTAGGAAGAGATGCATGTTGTTCATCTGTGTAAACCACTTTAAGCCTTTATGCTGCCTTCACTTGCACGCTCCAGGTGTTCATAGTCATACAGAATAAATCCCATTATACAGTGTAGGCTCCACACAGAGGGTTAGTAAATGTGCCAGTGGCTCCTGGTGGAGTGGTGAGAAACAAAATGAGAACCCGCCTTTCATCCAGGGTGTTTGGTGCATTTACAGAATTTACTCTCTTGCAAAACTGAGATACTGTAGATAAGTGAAGAGAGTCCTATCTCTGTTTGTGCAGATAATCAGAGAAGGGCTGCAGGAGGTCAAGGTTTCCTCTTGATAACCCTTTATGTGCACTTCCTCTAAGTCGTCATAATCCTCGTTCTCTAAAATCAAACAAAAAACAAGCGGTGCCAGGCACAACAAACCCCGCCCCTCACACGTATTTTACCAATTATAAGTAAATGGGAGGATTTTAAAAAATCATCAAAAATTTGATCTTTGACTTACCTTCCCAAAATGTAATGACATCTGTTCTAGGTCACTGGAAATCTATAAACACAGTTTGGTTTGAATTCAACCAATAGTTTTGAAGCTAAAGTGTTAATAAACAAAGAAAAAAACAAGAGGTGCCAGGCACAACAAACCCCGCCCCTCGCACGTATTGTAGCTTATTTTGGCATCGATCCAGTTGATGCCATCATGTCTATGTGTGTGCTGATGACAGCATATCAACTGCCTCTATATATGTGTCAAGTGTGTGTGAAGTAAATTGAAACAAAATCGATGTTCTTATAGATATTTGAAATTCCGCCCATTGTAAGTGAATGGGAAAAGAAAAAAAGATTTTAAAATTCATATAAAAAATGTAAAATTTGACCTCCTTTTCCCAAAATGTAATGACAGCTATTCTGGGTCACTGGTAATCTATAAACCCAATTTGGTATTAACTGAACCTATAGTTTTGCAGCTACAGACATTTGAAACTTCACCCATTATAAGTAAATGGGGAAAAAAAACTAAAAATTCATAAAAAATGTAAACTTTGAGCTATTTTTCCCAAAATGTAATCTGTTCTATTCTGGGTCGTGGGCAATCTATAAACCCAATTTAATATGAATTCAACCAATTGTTTTGCTGCTAGAATGTTAACAAACAAAGAAAGAAACCGAACCAAAAACCATACCCCCCTTGCCTCCCCTTCGGGGGGTTGGGAAAGAATCAAAAAACGTCACATCCAGATACAGTGCAACTCATGAAAATCTATGAAATCATTAATATTGTTATGACCAACACATATTAATAGACTACACACACAAAAATTCATCAAATATGATGAACACTGATAATATGATTACCAGCGTTGTCACATTTTTATTACTATTACATACAAGATATGTTTTACAGTCTACCATCACTGAGTCCATCATGTCCATATAAACCCTCCCCATTTATGGGCCCCTGAGTCCACAGCGGCCCTTAATTACACTCTTGAAAAGGACACCGGACTCAGATCTGAGAATCAGCTGCACAACCGCTGAACTTCAGCCTGAAAGCTCCTGACGAGTTGCATTTTAATACTTGGATACATGTATGTCTGTTAAACATTAACATGCAGGACACGAGTGAAGTGAACTGTGGCTGGATGTGGCTTAAAGCTGGACCTGTTTGTATCTCTGCAGTCGGAGGATACATGTCAGCATGGCCAACTTCGCAGAGATCCTGAAGGAGATAGGGGAGTTTGGTTTGTTCCAGAAGCGGCTGGTGTGTGCGTTATGTCTCCCCAGTATATTTGTGGCTTTCGATGTGATAGGCCAGGTGTTTCTAAGCGTGAGCTACCCACATCACTGCAACACCAACTGGATCTTGGAGCGTGGGCCCAACCTGACGGCTGACAGACAAAAAAATCTCACTATTCCCGTCAACAAGGATGGGATGTTTGAAAGCTGTACGATGTTCACCCCTGTGGATTTGGATTTGGCAGACATTGAAACATATGGGCTCAACAAGACAACAGAGTGTATCAATGGATCTGTTTTTGAGAAAGTCCAAGGTGCCTCCACCATCGTGACAGAGGTGAGCATCTGGGAAGTGTCATGAAGGAATAAATCAGTGGTGGGGTTTGATAGAAAGCAAATTTACGTTAAACCTTATGTAAACTATTATATGCTCCAAAATGTAGTTTGTTGTTAACTGATTTGAGTTCTTATCCCTGGGCTGCCGTACTGTCATAACTAGTGTTGCTGTTTACCAGTATGTTTTGTGAACACATTAAACCCATAAAGACCCAGTGCTACTTTTGTGACAGTTCCAAAATATTTTTCTCTATATATTTAAATTTTCTTAAGTAATTTAACACTTTTTATTAAAATATTATCCTCTGGTTTTGTGTTTTCTGAGTGTAAATCATGTATTTTCCAATATTTAATTCACTGATTATGTAGATGTTCATAAAAGCTCAGATTAAAATTGAGGGTTTACATATATATATATATATATATATGTATATATATATATATATATAAAAGTAACTTTTTCCACAAAGATGTCAATAACTGAGAGTAAACCAAGTGTCTCCATCTACTGTCATTGATTTAACCCTTGGGTTTTACTGGTGAGTCAATGTTGTAGAAGATGAGATGTTTTCACGTTCATTACGGAGCCTCTGAATGTCCACATGGGTCATATCTGATGACCATGAAAAGATGACAAACTGCATTTAACACCAATTATTTACATGCATTGATAGGATTGGTGGATCAACAGGTATTAAACCGTTTAGATCAATAGATGCTTTTGGTTGCCAGTGAATATTTGGGTCTTTATGGGTTAAAAAAAAATCCAAATTCAGTGGATTTCATTTACCTCTGAATTGTCTCCAATAGCACAAAAACTGGAAACACTCAGACAGTTCTAAGTATTTTAGAAATCACTGACTTATTCTCTACTTTCTTACTATTTCTATATTTATATTTTTATACTTCAAGTCTGTTTTGTTTGTATTTATACTTTTAATTGCCATGACAGAGATTGCTGTCAATCAAAATGTCGCTATGTAATCATATGCAATGACAATAAAGAATCTTTCTCTCTACTAACACTTCTTTCATTGTCAGTTTGACCTGGTGTGTGGTAGAAGTGATTTAATCGAGGCGTCCCAGTCCATCTACATGGCTGGACTCCTGATCGGGGCGTTGGTTTTGGGGGTGACGGCCGACAGGTACAAACCCCCATCACATCTGACACATTGCTCCTCATTGGCAAGAAATGGAATAATAACAAATCATTTAACTGAATTATGGTGTAAAAATAAGAATGGAAGGTTTCGTTTTCCGATTAGTGTAAATTCATCAGGTTTTGTCTTGTGTAGGTTTGGTCGACGCTTCGTGGTCCTGCTGTCGAAGCTCCTACTGCTGTTATTTGGAGTTGGTGTTGCTTTCTCCCCCAACATCTACGTTTACATTGCCTTAAAATTTGTGTGTGGTTTCTCAGTTTCAGGAATTCTTGCAAATGCATTTGTCATAGGTGGGTACACTGCTCACAACTGTTTTCCATTGAATATGTCACCTTTGCATTACAATGTCTGTCTATCTATCTATCTATCTATCTATCTATCTATCTATCTATCTATCTATCTATCTATCTATCTATCTATCTATCTATCTATCTATCTATCTATCTATCTATCTATCTATCTATCTATCTATCCATCCATCCATCCATCCATCCATCCATCCATCCATCCATCCATCCATCCATCCATCCATCCATCCATCCATCCATCCATCCATCCATCCATCCATCCATCCATCCATCCATCCATCCATCCATCCACTGTACAAATGCATTATGTAAAAACCCTACAAACATTTTTTATAGACTGTAATAACACCCACATTTTTAAAATCTGATACATTTTGTAATATCACACTTATATAATGTCATAAGTGTGTAATTCCTTCTATTTACCATGAAAGGTAAACATTGTGGACCCTTCATAAAATTCAGTATCTTGTCCATCTGTCGGAGCAGGGGGGTGCGATCCATAACTAATGAAACTTATGCTGGTGTGGAAGGAAAATTAAACTTTACATGCTTTCAACTCCCCACTCCAGTCTTCTATTCCTCTATTATACAGTGAACCTTGCACGACATTTTCACACCTTCTAACCTGTAACCACTGGGCCTGCTCCACTGCTGCTCTATGGGCCCCCCACAAATGCTGGGTCCCATGAATTTGTCATGTTTATCCCCCCTCAACGGCACCCCAGTATATAATCAATATACTGCAGTGGTTGTTGCAGTAGTTATTATTATTATTATGTTATTATTTGATCCTACATTGAGGTACCTACACTACCGGTTAAAAGTTTTAGAACACCCCAGTTTTTCCAGTTTTGTACTGAAATTCAAGCAGTTCAAGTCCAATGAACCGCTTGAAATGGTACAAAGGACTTGCTTACTACGACCACTATCTTCACTGTGCTTGAAGCTGTTGTCCTGTGAGTCGCCTATCCCTCCAGCTGTTGACTGTCATAAACTTGTCTTCTGATTCTGTTGTGGCTTTGGTTCTGCCAGACCTCTTCCTGTCAGCATTTCCCCCAGTTTCTGAGTGCCTTTGGATGGTGAAGGAAACTGGACTTACTGACACCTGGACTTTCTTGGACATTTCTCTGTAGGACAGACCTACATTTTTCAGTGTTCCGATGGTCTGTCTCTCTTCTATCGTTAATTGCCTTTTCCCATTTTCCATTTTTATAGTAACACACTACTTTCTGCAGTACAATACTGTTCAAATAATGCTCACAATGGTATGGTACCAAAGTGTGTTCCAACACTACTTTTCTGCAGACAGAGGGGGTTGGAAGGAATTCACAAATGTTGGGACACCTGTAGGAGTTGGTAGCACCAACTTTCCAGGCTTGATCAACCTCCACTGCTGCAGAACTGCTTTAAGTTGTTAACCCATTTCTTGTTTGCCTTTTTGTATAATTCTGAAATGTACATTATTTTTCAGTTTTGTTTAACCCTTTTATGCATAGTGGTCACTACAGTGGACAGCTATTCTACAGCTGTTCTCTTGTATATTCATGAGTTTTGTTGTTTTAGTTGCAGATCAGCCAATACAGAGGATGTTTACGCACCATCCCATACACTGCAGTTCATACCATTATTGTAATTTTGCTGGGTTTTTTTTTTTTTTTTTGGATCAATTTTTTAATTTATTTTCATTGTGCATCTCCGAAAGTATAATACACAAAAAAGAAAGAAATTCAAATTTTATGATACATTTTATGATATTTTGTGACACACAAAGTCCCCCCCACCCCCAGAACCAATGGTGACCCCATACCAACCCAAGTAACTTTGCTGTTCTTGATAAGCCTGATCTGCAGTAACATGTTTGAGTGTAAATCAGTTGCTACTAAAAATTGCGAATATAATAAAAACATCAGATTAGCTGCATTAAAAATGCTTTTATTTCACAGTTTTCACACAGTATAACACTTTCTGATATTGTGTTTTAAATACATGTTTCTTTGCTTCAAAAATTAAACACATGGTATCCAGCTGAGTGGACATTTTTGAAACTCTATAAAAAATAAAAGAAAAAAAAGTTCATTAAAAAAATTCAATCGTATTGCTTTTTCATGCCTAAAGAGGATTAAAAACACTCAGGAAAAAAATATTGATTAAAGTTCTCATAATTCATGCATGAAAGGGTTAACCTTACCTTTTGTTATTTTTATTATTTTTTTTTTACCTCTGACAGTTCACTGCTTACCTTTGTACCATTTCAAGCTGTTCATTGGACTTGAACTGCTTGAATTTCAATACAAAACTGGAAAAATTGAGGTGTTCTAAAACTTTTGACCGGTATTGTAACTCTAACAAACCCAAACAGACGTCTTCATCTGTACATGTTATACACAGATCAGTTATAATATTAGTGGTGATAATACTGATCATAACTATAGTACCTTTCACTGGGTTTGGATATACTGGGTAGTAGGTGAACATTTAGTCAAAGCCAATGTGTTAGAAGCAGCAAAATGATCAACATAAGGAACTGAGTGACTCTGACCAGGTCCATATTGTAACGGTGATGACTAGGTCAGAGCATCTCCACAACTGAAGGTCTTGTTGGGTGTTCCTGGTCTGCTGTGGTTAGTACCGACCAAAAACGGACAAAGGAAGGACACCCCAACCTTGGGACAAGGTGATAGATAAATACAACTGATCCATGGAAGTCCACCTCTACCTTCAGGACTTCATGGATCTGCTGCTAACGTCTTGGTCCAAATACCACAGCACACCTTCAGAGGTCTGGTGGAGTCCAGGCCTTGGGTCAGAGCTGTTTTTATGGAAAAAAGGGAACCTACACAATAATAAACAGGTGGGGAAAATGTTATGCTTGATTAGTTGAGATCCGGTCAGTGTTCTTTAGATACTTTTGGTAGCTTCTAATCACTTTACATTGGGAATTAAATACAAGTTCTGCAGATGCTCTGGCCCAGTGCTTTGACCATCACATGTCACCCTTCAGATCCATGCTTCTGCCCATTCTGCTGTTTCCAACACACCAACTTTGAGGTCTACATGTTCACTTGGTGCCTAATATATCCCACTTACTGACAGGTCCCACTGGATTGAGATCATCAGTACTAATATCACTCTGTCTGTCAGTGGTCATAACAATATAGCTAATTTGTAATCATTAAGCTAAATTAAACTGCTGTCATGGTTGAGTTGGATCTTAGTCGAAAAGCTACATCAGAGCAGCAACAAAATCAGCTTGTTACTGTATCAAACTCAGGGACTTCATTCCAAAAACTGTCCTGGACCTATAGCAGAGTTGACTCCAGGGATGTTTTGACTTCTAAAAAGACACCAAAAAATGCAGCTGTTGAAGTAAATGATCTGTGTTTTGTAAAAACTATGATAGAATGACTTTATGTTTTACAATATCTGAGGAAATGTGTTTGCACAGTGAAGTCAGAATTCATTATGTTATTCATTGTTTTGATTTGCTCTAGTAATTCGGTCTGTTGCATGACTTTGAAGGTGGAGAATGGAGCGATTCCTCTAAATTTGCTCTCTGCACTACCATCTGCCACGTTTTTTTCCCCCTTGGACTGATAATGTTGTCCGGCATCGCCTATTTGATCCGCAACTGGAGGATCCTGCAGCTGGTGCTCTTCTGCCCTCTTGTCATTGTCCTGGGAATCTTTTACTGGTCAGAACCCTCTCAGACTCACCTTTTAACAGCAGATAGTCATTACTAAATTCATTATGACTTGTGGTGTGTTTTCCCATTAGGGTTCTCCCAGAGTCAGCTCGCTGGCTCCTTACCCAGGGCAAAAAGGAGCAGGCCATTAAAGAGATCCAGAGGGCAGCCAGGGTCAATAAGAGGAGCATCTCAGAAGACCTGTTGAACAAGGTGAGCAGCAATAAGATCTACAAAATAAATGACTTAAAGCACAGGTGTTAAACATATGGCCCACCAAAGGGTTCCATGCGATGTGTGTGTGATGAATTTATGAAATGAAAAACTTACACTGAGATATTAAAATCATTTTAGTTCATGTTCCTCATTTAGACCAATATGATCTAAAGTGGATCAGACCAGCAAAATAGTTTCATAATAACCTATAAATAATGACAACTCCAAATTTTTCTCCTTATTTTATTGTGAAATAAAGGGAAAATTACATGTATATGATTACATTTACAAACTAGAAGCACTCGGAGAGCGCAGACCTCCGCCAAGGCTGATCAGTGGCGCCCCCCGTGGGCCCCCCCCACCCCCGATCACCACCAAAATTTAATCATTTCTTCCTTATCCCATTTCCAACAAACCCTGAAAATTTCATCCAAATCTGTCCATAACTTTTTGAGTTATGTTGCACACTAACGGACAGACAAACAGACAGACAGACAGACAAACAAACAAACAAACCCTGGCAAAAACATAAACTCCTTGGCAGAGGTAACTATCCTTTCACAAAACATATGAACAACTTGAACAAATATGAAAAACCTGAAATGTCTTAATAGAAACAAGTGCAATTTTAACAATATTCTGCCTGTTACTAAATGTTTTGTGTAGTTGCAGATGCATTATTATTATCTGTAAGTTATATGGCATATGTGTAAATGATAAACTGAGGCATAATATTGTTAAAATTGGACTTCAATTTGCTTAAGATATTTCAGGTTGTTCATGTTATTCACATTTTTTTAAGGAAACTTTGCAGATGTAAACATTTTCATAATGTAATTTTCCCTTTGTCATCCTATGTTACTGGTCCGGCCCACGTCAGATCATTTTGGTTTCAATGTGGCCCCTGAACTAAAATGAGTTTGACACCCCTGACTTTAAGGGTACCTGTAGTGAATTTTCATTGCCAGCTATCTCAAAAGATCATGTATAATACTAGCAGTTCCGTCAGATAACTAAGTCACTGCTCCATCAGTCAGACATGGTCAGAGACATGTTTCCTCCTTCACGGGCTGTTTCAGCACCAATAGTGATGCAGACTTGTATTATCTGACTGGTCACTGACCTTGTGCAACAGACATCAGTCTAAGACACAGGTGTCAAACATGCGGCCCAGGGGCCAAATCCGGCCCACCAAAGGGTCCAGTTCGGCCCTTGGGATGAATTTGTGAAAAGCAAAAATCATACTAAAATGTTAACAATCCTTTTAGTTCAGGTTCCACATTCAGACCAATTCAATTTCAAGTGGGTGGGACTTGTAAAATATTATCAAAATAACATATAAATAATGACAACTCCCAATTTTTCTCTTTGTAAATGTAAATATTTTCATGTATTTACACTAAAACAGTTTAAAATGTGAATAACCTGAACAAATATGAACAACCTGAAATGTCTTAAGAGAAGTAAGTACAATTTTAACAAGATTCTGCCTGTTATTAAATGTTTGGTGTATTTTTTACATTATAATGTAAATGTGTAAATGATAAACTGAGGCAGAATATTGTTAAAATTACACTTATTTTTTCAGTTTTCATAGTGTAAATTAACTTTTTTCGCTCTAAAACATAGAGAAAAGTTTGGAGTTGACATTATTTATATATTATTATGTTATTTTTTTACTGGTCCGGCCCACTTCAGATCAAATTTAGCTGAATGTGGCCCCTGAACTAAAATGAGTTTGACACCCCTGGTCTAAGATGACACATCATTGACCAGTGCTGAGTCGCATCTCAAGGACAATGGCAGAGTGCAAAGCTTACGGCTGCACAAACAAGTGCAAACATGTGCTTTCCACTCAGTCTTGCTCACCGACTGCTGCTTGTTTACTTACACTTATCACCCGGAATCAACAACAAGTACATCACGTCTAGCTGGTTATGGCTGCTCCCCACATCATAAAACACATCACATTGCATCATAAAAAAATCCAGTGTGCTGCATTTATGATGATCTCTTTTGCTTTTAAGCAGTGTCGTATAGTAACAAAGTAATAATACTTCACTACTGTACTCAAGTATGTTTTGAGAGAATTCGTACTTTACTGAGTATTTTTACCTCCGCCAAGGAAAGGTGGAGGTTATGTTTTCATCGGGGTTTGTCTGGTTGTTTGTCTGTTTGTTTGTTAATAAGAATACTCAAAAAGTTATGGAAGGATTTGGATGAAATATTCAGAAAATGTTGACACTGGCACAAGGAACAAATAATTAAATTTTATTGGTGATTGGGGGGGGGGGCTGATCTGCCTTGGCGGAGGTCTGCGCTGTCTGGGTGCTTTTCCACTACTTTCACTTTTACATTACTACATTTCCTATCTCAGTTGCATACTTCTACTATGTTACATTTTTAATGCACAGTATCGTTTCTCGTTACAAAAAATAAATGAAAGGAAATTTGATGTTTTCACTGCTGAGGTGACTGCAACAAAGTCAGGAAGATGATTTGTCATTGGGATTAATCATATAACGCACAAGTGCAAACGACGATCCACACTCAACCTGTTGGCAATCTGTTGATGTGAGCAGCAACAGTTGGCAGCAATCTCCTAAGCGGCAGCAGCTATGGAAGAAGCCATGGTCATCCGTGGCTGCTGTCGCCACCACTTGTTTTTTGGATACGTTGATTACGAAGTGGCTCCATGTTCTGAGGTGTCACATAAGCTTCATAGTTTTCTTTTCTTTTTTCTTTTCAAAATTCTGACATATATAATACCAGCTGTAGCCTACTCCTGTTTAGGTTTTTGAAGCGTGTGATGTTGGCATCATTTTCAATATTTTGACTGCTTGTCTTTTACTTTTACCATTTTTTAAAATCCTTGATAAACTTTATAATATTCCAAATTATGACTGCCTTTGGTTGGTATTAACATTTACTTGTACTTTTACTTTCATTACTTGAGTACATTTAATTGTACAGGGTGTTCCAAAATCTTTGACATCATTTCTCCACCACACTGGAAACTCAGTGTGCAACCTTATCAAGAAATAGCCAGGAAGATGGATTGGACGTGTTAATGTTGGAGACAACATGCAATTGAAAGGGCCCCCATGCTCACCTGACATAACACCATGCGATTTCTTTCTGTGGGGTTACGTTAAAGGACTGGTCTGTATCCCACTACTTCCAACTCAAGAGGAGAATCATTGAGGCTCTGGAGAATGTTACCCACAACATGCTGCAGCGAGTGTGGCAGGAACTCCACTACCGACTTGATGTGTGCCACGTCACAAGCAGCGCACACATTGAACATTTGTCATAACTTTGGAACATTATAAAATTACCATCCCCTAGGATTTTTCATTTGAAATTTGAAGAATAAAACATTTTATGTTCAAAATCAATCCTGTTAAGTATAATTTCTCCTGACCATGTAGTCACTTCAATATGGACATCTCAAATAATGCCAATTTTTTTGGGACACCCTGTAGATTACTTGATATACTTAACCTTCCTCTTGTGTTAGCTTTCGGTTACCACCTGTTATGTTAATGGGTCAGTTTTGACCCATGTCTTAAATCAGCTGTAAAATACACTAAAAATAATTATCTATCATCCAGTTGGTTTCTCATCTCTTGGGTACCTTAGGCTTCCTTAGCCATGAAAATATTGGTTTTAATATTTTTGGTGTGGGCCTCTGGGCCTTTTTTTGTCCGTATATCCCTCACTGTGCACTGTGCCAGTCACCAACTCTATACTGAACTGACCTCACATGTGTGGATGTACCCGTCTGTGCTTGTTTTGTGTTTGTGCAGGTATAACAAGGCAAAATGAGAATCCCCAAAAGCTCACATGATTGGTAGTGGAGCTGGCTGTCAATCTGTTGGCTGACAGTGCACTTATGATTTCACCTTTGGCTCTAATTATTGCTTTATAATCATATTTTTTTATAACTGAGTCAAAACTGACCCTAACAACACAAAGGTCATAATTTCAACCAGAGCATTTCATAATTTAGTGATTTGTAATTTTTTTTGTATTATGTTGTTGAAATAGAGGTTCTGGACAAAGTCAAAAAGCCTTGATGCAATAAAAAAAAAAAATTTGTGGTTCTTTAATGCATTTAAAACCTAAAATGGGTCAGTACCGACCCTAACACAAGAGGAAGGTTAAAGGTGGGGTATGAGATCTTAGAAAAACGGTTCGAGCAAGCTACTTTTTGAAAATACTCAATTCAAAAGTCCCAACTCCTTTCTTCAGACATCCCCCCGAAGCCACACCTCCAGAGTACTGGCACCTGAAATGCTTGCGCTCCAGGGTTCAGGAGCGCTGCACAGCAACAATTCGCCTGGCTCCCCCGGCTCCAATCCATGCATACCTCATTCAGTCTCCTCCAACACCTCTGCTCTTACAGAACAGGCCCAGTTCATACCTATCTGGCTAACGTTACATTCCCCAGTGATTTATGTTAGTGACACAACAGTTTGAACAGTGAACTTTCTATCCTAATATATCTAATATAGCCAAGCTCTGGCTCTGGCTTCGTTTCCTGAACAAGTGCTCCAAGCCTTTGAGAATGCATGATTCATGCACGATGAGGGGTACGTGCAAAGGGGGGAGGGACAAACGGCAGTTGAGTTTGATCGACATGTCACCGTTAAATCATTTCGATTGGGCGCTTAAAATGATTGGATGGTGTTTCTCAGTCCTGTCCGTTCCACAGGTGACTAGATTTTTTTATTTTTGTGTTAGAGCAATTAATGAATTGGCTGTAATCGGGTTGTGAAGGAGATTTTAAGCAATATAGTAAAAAATGCTCCAGGAAAACATCTCACACCCCACCTTTAAGTACCTTTAAGTAAATTCTACTGTAGATATTTAAAGACTTGTACTTAAGCAGCATTTCAGTTCGTGACTTTAACTTATACCAAAGTAATTTTTTGGTAGAATACTTGTACTTCTACTCAGGTGTGACTTTCCACTGCTTGTAAGTGATGCACAGAACACAATTAATGCTGTAAGCATGACTAGAGGTTCACTTTAATACACTGAACTAACTGAACTATTGTAAATAATTGTCTAGCTGGATGGAGAATGTTCATCAAAAGGAGGGAAAATACTGGACATCTTTGAAATACCATATCTGAGAAAACGCATCGCCATAATGAGCTTCACCTGGTGAGTGCTTGTCTAAAACACAGGTGTCAAACATGCGGCCCAGGGGCCAAATCCGGCCTGCCAAAGGGTCCAGTCTGGCCCTTGGGATGAATTTGTGAAAAGCAAAAATTACACTAAGATGTTAACAATCCTTTTAGTTCAGGTTCCACATTCAGACCAATTCAATTTCAAGTGGGCGGGACTTGTAAAATATTATCAAAATAACATATAAATAATGACAACTCCCAATTTTTCTCTTTGTAAATGTAAATATTTTCATGTATTTACACTAAAACAGTTTAAAATGTAACCTGAACAAATATGAACAACCTGAAATGTCTTAAGAGAAGTAAGTACAATTTTAACAAGATTCTGCCTGTTATTAAATGTTTGGTGTGTTTTTTATATTATAATGTAAATGTATAAATGATAAACTGAAGCATGATATTGTTAAAATTACACCTATTTTTTGCAGTTTGTTCATGTTATTCACATCTTTTGAAAGGATAGTTTTTAGATGTAAACCTTTTCATAGTTTAAATTAACTTTTTTCACTGTAAAACATAGAGAAAAGTTTGGAGTTGACATTATTTATATATTACTATGTTATTTTTTTCCTGGTCTGGCCCACTTCAGATCAGATTTAGCTGAATGTGGCCTCTGAACTAAAATGAGTTTGACACCCCTGGTCTAAAACACAACATGCAGCCACATCTGAGCCTTTAAGCCTTTGTGTGCCCTGACACTGAGTTTGTCTCGTTTTCATCGTGGATAGGTTTGGAACTAGTCTGATGTACTACGGTTTCAGCCTGAATGTTGGCAACTTCGGCCTGGATATCTATCTCACCCAGTTCATCTTTGGACTGGTGGAGCTTCCTGCACGTCTGGGCTGTTTGCCACTTATTCAGTACTTTGGGAGGAGAGTATGTCAGGCTGGTTTCCTCTTATTTGGAGGTGCTGCTTGTCTTGGGATCCTTGCTGTTCCCAGAGGTAATTTGCTAAACATAAACAGACATTTGCTCTTTGCTTTGTAACAGTTGTCCTTGTGTTTGCTTTACATGTGTTTATGTCTGACTCATTATTTGTCCTCCAGACCTTCCTGTAGTGATTACAGTCATAGCTGTACTGGGGAAATTTGCTGCCACTGCCTGTTTCTCCCTTGTCTATATCTATGCTGCAGAACTATACCCTACAGTACTAAGGTAAGGTAGGCACAGAGGTGGTAACAGTACACACTGTCTTTACTCATGTAGAAATGCTGACCCCTGAGTAATTGTACCCTTTAAAGGTAACATAATAGGCTATTCCTGTAATGTGACTCAAATTTGTTAATAGTTTGCTAAAATAAGAAACATTAACTTTGGTCAAAGTTGCAAAAAGTGAGTATGCTTACATGCAGACTAATATTTAACCCATAAAGACCCAAACATCCACTGTCGACCAAAACCATCTACTGATCAAAAATATTTAATAACTTCTGAACCATTTGTCCTATCAATACATGTAAATAATTGGTGTAAAATGCAGTTTGTCATCTTTTCATGGTCATCAGATATGACCCATCTGGATGTTCAGAGGCTCTGTAGTGAACATGGAAACACTGTCATCTTCTACAGCACAGGTGTCAAACATGCGGCCCGGGGGCCAAATCTGGCCCGCCAAAGGTTCCATTCAGGCCTGCAGGATGAAAGTGCAAAAATTAACCTGAACAGTCCAGGTTGTCAAAATTATTTTGGTTCAGGCTCCACATACAGACCAATGTGATCTACTGTAAAAAATAACAACACAATAACCCATAAATAATGACAACTACAAATTTTCTTTGTGAAAAATTATGTAGAAAAAATTTAGGGAAAAAAACAACATTACACTGTGAAAGTATTTACATTTACAAAACTATTCTTTCACAATAAAATGCAACTAAATACATAAATAAAAACGAAGATGAACAACCTGAAATGGGCAATTTGAACAATATTCTGCCTGTTACTAAATGTTTTGTGCATTTATGGATCCACTGTGATCTGTAGTTGTGTTAATAATAAGAGATGTAATATTGTAAAAATTGTTCAAGTCCAAAATTTTAACACTACTCTGCCTGTTACCAAATGTTTACGTAACATTGTGTGTAAATGTACATGTGTAAATAATAAGTTGAGGCATTATATTGTTCAAATTGCACTACTTTTTGAAATGAAATTTATGTTTTTTCAGGTTATTCACATCTTTTTTGTAAAATGTAAATATTTTCATAATTTAATTGGGGGTTTTTTGTACTAAAATAAAAAGAAAAACTTGGATTTGTCATTATTTCAAGGTTAAGTCATTATTTTACTGGTCTGGCCCACTTGAGATCAAATTGGGCTTAATATGGCCCCTGAACTAAAATGAGTTTGACACCCCAGTTCTACAGCATTGATTCACCAGTAAAACCCAAGGAGTTGGATCAATGACAGTGGATGGAGACACCGGGTTTATGTTCAGTTATTGATATATTTGCTGAAAAAGTCAATTTTTCTTCAGTATTCTCTGTTTCTGATAATAACCCTCAACTTTTATCTCAACTTTTATGAACATCTACATGATCAGTAAATTAAATAGAAGAAAATACGTGGCTTTCATTGAAAAAACACATAATTCAGAGGATAGTATTATAATAAAAGGTGATAAATCATTAAAGAAAACATTTATTTGGGAACTGCCACAAAACTATAACTGGGTCTTTATGGGGTAACTATTATTCCAAATGTGACAATATTCTGAATTTAACAGGTGCCATCTAAACAGTAAATTCTTCTTGGATATTCTAAATTAAGCCTTTTTCTGAATGTATTTTTCCATTTCAAACATGTGGGATGTACCAGTATCGTTCCAGTTTTATGAGGGCTCTTTGGGTGTTTTTTTTAATTTTTTTAAAATTTTTTTATTTTTTTACAATCTATCACAAATTAATGTTTTACATGTTTTACAGCAGATTGTCACACATAACCTGTTGTTTATGGTGTTCAAGTAAAGACAAAGATCCTCTCTTGTAGAGATGGATGACTCCAAAAAAAAGTCAATCACTCCTTCTGGTAAACATCATGAAAGAGGATAACACGAAAACTATAAAAAAGACATTATTTTTAAAGGCAGAGCTGCACGTAAATGGGAATATTAGAGGGATATTCATTTTTTATTGGCCAAGCACACAGCTTATTGGGAATATTGTCTTTTTCAGATTTGGGGGAAAAAGCAAAAATTCATGTTACATCGTTATGCTCTTGCGTGCATTGTGTGTGATGTGCACCAGTTATTATTGGATTATCTTTTCTTTGCCATTTAGGTTGAATTCAGTACTGAGAAGGCACTAAGTGAGTAAATTATGTCATGAAGTATTCACCGGTACTTAATTTCAATAATGTATGTAAATTCGCCGCATTAGCTGATGTTAGCATTAATTCGATTCACTTTTACAAACAAAACACAACTTTTATGTGTTAAAACCTTTCTTAAATAGTTGAAGTGACTTGATAGTGTTTGTTGTTACACTTTTAGTGGATGCAGTTGGTGTTTTTAGGAAGTTCTAGTTTCATCCCTTGTTGTTCTCCAAATTCATCCACTTGTTTCCAAAAAATAAATAAGTAATAAGTCGTGTTGCACATCTTAGAGCTTAAAAATTCCAGTTGACAAGCCAGTGGGTGACATCACAGAGTGTTTGTCCGCCATTACATAAAACAGTTAATTCTCTGACAGGCAGAAGGGTTTAGGTCTGAACGCTATGTGCGCTCGAGTGGCGGGCATCCTGGCTCCACTGATCAGGCTCCTGGACGTCTACCACTTCACCATCCCCATGCTGATCTACGGCATCATCCCCATCATATCTGGACTTGTGTGTCTGCTACTGCCGGAGACCCGCAATGTTGAACTCCAGGACCATGCAGAAGTCACGTAAGCAGATCAGACCGATATTATACCAAGATTAACTCAAACCTAATGGAGATCCAGTTCTGACCCTCTTGTTTCTAATTGCAGAAAACATCAGAGTGGAACTGACATGAAGGAAAAGACAGGGAAGGGTACCAAACTGTGAATTCTAATGGTTTTAAGATCATGTGCTTGCCCTGAAGTGAAGTCATTTACTTTACTTAAGGTTTTTTCTGTCATTACATCACTTTTTAGTAATTTATAACTGGGATTTATATGTATTTAAATTATATTTGTTTCTTTTCTAATAAGCAAGACATTTTGTTATATATGCAGTATGTATTTGCATGAATTTGCACATTTGTACTGTCCGAAAATCCACAAAGTCGCATCAATCAATATTTTAACCCATAAAGACCCGCGCTACTTTTATTTTAGTTCCCAAATGAAATTTTCTCTCTATCAAACCTTTCTGAAGTGATTTATCACCATTTATTATAATAATATTCTCTGTATTTTGCATTTTATTTGTATAAATCAGATATTTTCCTGTATTTAATTTACTGACTCTGAAAAGGTTCATAAAAGCTCAGATTAAAGTTGAAGTTTATGACATCAAAAACAGAGAAAACTGCAGGAAAAAGTGACTTTTTCAGTTAAATCTATGATTAACTGAGTATAAATCAAGCAATTCCTTCCACTGTCATTGATCAAACTCCATGGCTTTTACTGGTGAATCAATATTGTAGAAGATGACAGTGTTTCCATGGTAACTATGGAGCCTCTGATCGTCCAAATGGGTCATATCTGATGACCATGAAAAAAGAACAAACTGTATTTTACATCAATTATTGACATGTATTGATAGAATTAGTGGATCAACAGGGATTAAACAGTTTAAGTCAGTAGATGGTTTTGGTCAGTTATGGATATTTGGGTCTTTATGGGTTAAATGTAGGGATGTCCGATAATATCGGCCCACCAATATAATCAGCCCGATATTGGCATAAAAATGTAATATCGGTGAATGTCGGTATCGGTTTTTTTTTTGCCTATTATTAAAACCGATAAAATAATGCCTTGATCTCACCGGCATTTACTGACGCGTAAATGAAGCATTGTTTGTAGCTGAAAGAAATGTGCAGTTTTCAAAACTGTACAGTAGAGTTGCCACACTGTAATAGACTCATGGAGGGAGGGAGACAAAATAAATAAATACGGCATTTTTTCCACAACTTAACTCTTTCTCCACCAACGACGAGATTTTCCGTCAGTCTGTGTTTTCACTGTTATACTGTAGTTGAAGCTGTTGTGGATCATGTTAATTACTTAGTCCTTAGTCCAAAAACAAACAATTAAGCAGCTTTTTCGGAAAAATGACGGACCGGGTTTAACGTTTTCGCACTGGAGTCTCCGTATCCCATGGCAACGCATCCAGCGTCAGTCACTGAATGAGGAAATGCAGACTGTGCAGGAACCGTGCACAGTTTCAAAAGCCTTAAAGATGATTATGGAGACAGAGTCTGACAATTCAATATATGCTGGAGCTACAGAAGAACCATTTAGAGACAGGAACGGAGAAACAGAAGGTGAGGGAGACGGACACGGAACACAGGAAACACGGAGTGGCTCAGATCTGACACAGAGATTGGGGGGGGGGCACGGAGCGACACAGAGAAAACGACAGACAGGAGGAAGCGAAAAGAGACATTTCTAGTGGACATTCAAGGAGAAGACAGACACACAGATGTGGGACAAGACAAAGGACAGTGTTCATCTGTTAGAGTGAGTTCAGATTCAGACTGAGGACACAGAACAGATTCAGCTGTAGAATGTCAGCAGGACACAGGTAAGACATTGTTGGATTTGGCTTTAGTAGGAAATAAATAAATACATATATTCATACACAGATAAATAACTACATGTCCATATAATTATTTACAGATCAAACACAGCAGGTAGGCCAACAGGAGGACCTGGTACAGCCTGGTAGTGAATTTGTTTCTTTTTTTCTTGAAAATGAGGAATATTGAAGTGTTTATATCAAAAAACTAAACTACTATGTGGAAGACTTATAACTGATGTATGTAAATGTGATAAGTTTAGAAGGAACCTGGTGCTTTAGAAGATGTTTGGTCTAAAGTTTGGTGTAGATTCCTCTAACATTTTGTGGAATGATGGGATATCTTAGAGCTGTTTGTTATTATTATTGTTGTTATTATTATTTTATTTTGTGATTTGGAATACAGTGTTACTGTTGGTAAAAGAGAAAGAGTCAAAAATGTAAATAGGAAATCAATTTTATCTTGAAAATCAATATCTTTGGAAAAAAATGCAGTTTTCTCAGTTTTTTGCTCAAAATTCAGTTTTTTCCTGAAAATGACCAATATTCAAATGTTCATATCTCATGAACGAATGAAGATAGAATAAAATCGTTTATTGCATTTAAAAGTTGAAGTTCTGTTCTTTCGTTTGATGTATTCAGTGTTCACATATTCCTAACACAACATTTTCAGTGAGCCTTCAAAGATTAGTGAAAATGACCAGAAAGGCTGGCGCTGGCTACTAACTCACTGGAAAATGCTCTGGCGGAGAAAGAGTTAAGTTGAAGTATATATTCTTTGCACAGACAGTGTTTACATTTTAAAAGCCTTGTTGCATTTGAGAATGCATCCAATGGGGCATCACAATAAAATTAGGCATGATGTGTTAATTCCATGACAGGAGATATGTGATGTTACCTAAAATTAGTTTAATATCCCACATATATCGGCAGCGATATCAGTAGATATCGGAATCGGAAATTAAGCGTTGGACAATATCGGCATATCGGTTTTTGGCAAAAAAGCCAATATCGGACATCCCTAGTTAAATGTGTTGTATGTGTTTTAGCTGTTTTAGCATCTTTTTGTATTTTTTTTATTGTCTATATATAAATTCCAATATGTAGAACATTCTTTTGTCATCTGTAAATGGAATACTACTGAAATAAATGTAGATTGCATATCTTCTGTTGGACTTAATGTAATTGTCTTTTTAATCAATGAATAATAATGTTTTTGTGTTGGAGGCACAACACAAACTAATGGTTTTGTACATACAACTGATCAATACTTAAGGTACAAACACTATCAAAACATTTTCTGTTGGCCTAAAGTTTAGATAGTTTGGTGCATTTTATAGCAAAATTCTTGTATGCACGATTTATCATCTTTATGAAATAATAAAATCCACTGCTGACAGTATTCTGCAGACCATATAATATGTATATGCATGTGATGAACTTGAGTTAATGTTAGCACTGAGGTGAAGATGAGGTAAAGGCAAAGTTCACTGCATCCTTGTTTAATGTATTTATTGTATCACAGTTTGTTCTTCTCTCGGGTGATGTTTTACTGTAGACATGTACATATTGTATAACTTTCAAACAGAAGCGGTAAAGTAAGGCAAAGTTCACCAGGTCCTTGTTTAGAGGAGTTTTGCACCTAACCAGACACTGCAGCTGAGTCCAAAACAGAATGACTAATTGATTTATTTATTGTGTAACTTTAATTATTTCACAGGTAATAGAATGCTCTTACTCTGGTTTTCTCATATTTTTTATCTGATGTACTATTTAACGGCCAGATGTTCTTGTTGATAATAATTACAGCTGTATTGAGCAAAACAAAATTATCACTCCTATACAAAATATGCATTTATTTCACAATATTTAAGTTTAAACTGCTGTTTTCAGATTTTTCAGCTAAACTCATGTATTTTCCCCAAAATCAATGTAGGGGACATGGGATACAAAGGATCAACAAGCTGCCACATTAACTGAGTCAACCGATTACTTGTAGTTGTAGTACCCGATTTAGTGACTTGTGAATTGTAAATTTAATGGAAACCTCAGCTTTAAGTCTTCTTTTTATATGTGCACATACATCTAATATGAAAACACATGGTGCCAGGCACAACAAACCCCGCCCCTCGCACGTATTGTAGCTTATTTTGGCATCGATCCAGCTGATGTCATCATATCTATGCATATGCTGATGTCAGCATATCAATTGCCTCCATATATTTGGCAAATTTGAAGTAAATTGAAAGAAAATCAGTGTTTTTATAGACATTTGAAATGTCACCCATTACACTGGTCTACAAGTTTTTAGAAATGATTTGCTTCAGAGATTAAATGTGCTAAATGTTACGTCTTTTAATAAGATTAATTGGAAAATAAATGACAAAAGTGCCGGTTTGCTGATGTTTTCAAGGTATATGATTAAGTGTTATTACACATATATATTGGTTTATGTACATTTATATAATAGTTTTATAAATCTTCCACTAAATAGAACCTGTAAAGTGAATGTATTCTAATGTGCAGACAGTGTTTTGAAGCAAATCTTGGAGCTCTGAGACAAATATTCCTTTTGAGTCCAACCCATTCTCTCATTAATTCTTGAATTTCACATTTTGACCCAAGGCTGTATCTTGGAAAGTTCAGCCAACCAGCATTTTTTACTTGATTTTTCTTTATCAGTGACTCTTATGTGGTAAAATTTCGTTACTTTTATTCTGGAAGCATTTTCCTTGTAGACCAGTGTTATAAGCAAATGGGAGAAGAAAAAAAGGTTTTTAAAAATTAATTAAAATTTGAACTTTAACCTACTTCTCCCAAAATGTAACCACATCTACTCTGGGTCACTGGGAATCTATAATTCAGATTTGGTATGAATTCAACCAATAGTTTTGCTGCTACAGACATTTGAAATTTCACTCATTATAAGTAAAAGGGGAAAAAAAAGATTTTAAAAATTCATAAAAAAAATTTAACTTTCACCTACTTTTCCCAAAATGTAATCACATCTATTTTGGGTCACTGGTAATCTATAAACCCAATTTGTATGAATTCAACCAATGGTTTTGCTGCTAGAGCGTTAATAAACAAACAAAGAAACAAACAATCAGACAGAACCAAAAACAATACCCCTTGCCTCCCCTTCAGGGGTCGGGTTATAAGTTCTAAATGGGGCAGAAAGCAGTTACACATGACAGTATGGAACTGCCAAATACAAATGCATATCACAACCTGCAATTTTACCAATGCATATTTTGCCTCCATTAAAAAAAAAAAGAGTAATTGCACTCATTATGGAAAGATGATGTCTCTTTGCACAGGAGAGAATGTTCACACCCTTCCACTTTCATCTTATGTGCACATGATGTTACCTCAGTGGTTCTTAACCTTGTTGGAGGTATTGAACCCCACCAGTTTCATATGCGCATTCACCGAACCCTTCTTTATTAAAAAATAAAATATGATTTTTGTTCAAATTCAAGACACAGGTATATGTTTTACTGATGCACAAAATGAGCCGTGCATTAACATCACTGTGTTCAAAGAACAAAACCAATACAGTGCATGAACTCACAACAAATTACATACGTTTTCACAAAGACATGACCTTTTTTAATACTACCACACTGAAATGGTTTTAATTTTTAACCTTATGTATTCCAATAATGAACTTATTGTATTTATGCTATTTATCATTTTTTAACATTTTAACACACACCCATCACCTAATTTCCATCAGGCTACAATAATAATGAACATTTACTGCAAATCAGTGTGACTTCTGCTGTTGTCGAGTGTGTGTCTTGACCTCCGCCGAACCCCTGACACTGACTCACCGAACCCCTAGGGTTCGATCGAACCCAGGTTAAGAACCACTGTGTTACCTGCTTGACAGTTTCGACTGTGACTCCAGTCTTCCCAGAGGAAGACTCGAAACTGTCAAGCAGGTAACACCTAAAACCTACACCTTGTCTGAACAAAAAAAAAGAAAAGTATAACTACATAAACAGAAGACAAAATGAATGTCATTAGCCTGATTATTAAACCATCCGTGTCCTGAAACCTGTATATAGATAATAAACACATTCACACATGATGTAACAAATGGGTGGAGCAATCACACAATGGATGGATGACATCATTTACTGTTTATACTGTGCTTTTATTATGCTCAAATTCAGAATTAATTACATGAAACAGTCAATTATCTTTTCAATTTTATGAAAAACAGATTGTGTCAAAGAAAACAGATCCTTTAACAAACATGAAAAGTAATTAGTTTGGTCATTTTGGATTAGTATACAGTTTTTTGTGTGTGTTTCATTAGGAAAGCATGAATGAATAATTGTATATCTGTACGCTTTCTTTTCATTATAGAAATTAATTAACCTTGGCAGCTAATCCAATAAGTCATGTCATTGAAACATAATTCAGCGAAGAGAGAGGAGTCTATTTAGTTTGACACTTAGATGTAAAAATGTAAAGAATATTTACACTATACATGCTTTTTTTCTTAAAGGTAAACAACACAATTTTATAATCTGCCTCTAAACTGTGTCAAAAATAGCTGCAGCAAAATCATCTCAGTATCATATGACGAAGGCTTCCATTCTTATTATTTTAAAGTAAAAAGGTACAGACACTGACTCAACAACATGATGTGGAATCCATCCATTATACTTACAATGCACAGATTTTTATTTATTTTTTAATTCAGTTTTATACAGTGATTAATCTGCTGGTACTCTGTGTGGATCTAGGAGTGTGTCTTATTTATGAGCACCAAAATCAGCCTCTTACGCTGTTGTCAACTGAGAACAGAAACAAAACATGGTATTAACAGAGAAAAGCCACTACCATCACTGATCATTCATTTCAGTGTATAAACAGTATAGTCTGTGGTGCTTTACCTGCTGATACTCAGAATCTGCTGGACTCTTTATGCGTCAGACTCGTCCACGTTGTTCGACCTCCTCAGAATCCAGCGGTTCTTGTGTTGAGTGTGTCCAAATCCCTCATCGTAATTCCCTTTTCTTCTGAACAGTTGTTGGTAGTGAAATATGCAGTAGAATTCCCCATGCAACGGTGCGAAATTGTACATACTACAAAAAAAACACACATTAGCCACATTTTATTATTGCGCTAATATACTGCAGTTGATTCTGATCCAAAATGACCATATTAGTCTGGAAGTATGAGTATGTATTGTACTTGGAGAACCCATGGGATTCATTCAGAGCAAGGGTGTCAAACTCATTTTCTTCGGGGGGCCACATTCAGCCCAATTTAATCTGAAGTGGGCCGGACCAGTAAAATAATAGCATGATAGGCAATAAATAATGACAACTTCAAATGGTTTTAGTGCAAAAAAATGACATTAAATTATGCCAGTATTTACGTTTACAAACTATCCAAACAAAAAGGATGTGAATAACCTGAAAAAAATGAAATTTGTGAAGAAATATAAGTACAGTTTCATCAGTATTATGCCTTGATTTATCATTTATACATATGCATTACAGATCAGATCTACAAAGGCACAAAACATTTAGTAACAGGCAGAATATTGTTAAAATTGCACTTAATTTTCTTTAGACATTTCAGGTTATTCATATTTGTTCAGGTTATTCACATTTTATTGTTAAGGAATAGTTTCGTAATGTAAACATTTTCATAATTTAATGTTTTTTGCACTAAATCAAAGAGATAAAAATGGTGTTGTCATTATTTATTAGTTATTATAATATTATTTTTGAGTTTGATGCCCTAACTTGCACTTTGCAAATTCATCCCGCGGGCCGGATTGGAACCTTTGGCGGGCCGGTTTTGATTTAGAGCATTAGGATTAACCCATAAAGACCCAAGACTATTTTTATATCAGTTCCCAAATTAATTTTTCTCTATTTAACTTTTCTGAAGGGATTTATCAGCATTTATTATAATATTATCCTCTGTATTTTGCATTTTTTGAGTGAAAATCAGGTGTTTTCCTATATTTAAATGACTGATTGTGTAGATGTTGATTAAACCTCAGATTAAAATTGAGGGTTATTATATCAGAAATCTATCAAATCTATCATTAACTGAAAATAAACCCAGTGTCTCCATCCACTGTCATTGATCCGGCTCCATGGGTTTTACTGGTGAATCAATGCTGTAGAAGATGATGGTGTTTCCACGGTAACTATGGAGCCTCTGAACATCCAAATGGGTCATATCTGATGACCACGAAAAGATGACAAACTGTATTTTACACCAATTATTTACATGTATTGATAGGATTAGTGGATCAATAGCAAGGTTATTATTGTTAACGAAAACTAACGAAATAACGAAAACTAGAATTGAAAAAACGTTTTCGTTAACTGAAATAAATAAAAACTATAATTAAAAGAAAAAAAACGATAACTAACTGGAACTGTATTGTGTGCTTACAAAACTGACTAAAACGTATAAAAATTAAGGATAAAATTCCTTTAGTTTTCATCTTTGTCAATGTCGGATTGATACAAAATCGATTTATTTTGCCCGAGCAATTTTAGCCAGCGGCACCATACGACACTTCATGGTCCGTCACTTCTCGTCACTTGTCGTTTAGAGTCGTCTTCTGGTCCCCACTCTACCTGCAAACATGGAGACTAAAGTTGGGAGAAAGCAGCAGAGTCCTGTCTGGGATTTATTTGAATACGACGGTGAGGAAGATAAAAGATATGACGAAACTAAAACTAAACTAAAACTAAGCATTTAGAAAAAAATGAAAACTAATAAAATCTAGCAAACCTGCTCTAAAATGAATTAAAACTAAGTGAATTAGAGAAAAAAAAAGTCAAAACTAAATAAAACTAAACTATTATGAAAAATTCAAATCTATTATAACCTTGATCAACAGGGATTAAACAGTTTAGATCAGTAGATGCATTTGGTCAGTGGTGGCTGTTTGGGTCTTTATGGGTTAATTACACTGGTCTACAAGTAAAATGCTTCCAGAATAAATGTACTGAAACTAGGTCAAAAATGCTGCCGGGCTGTAGTTTCCAAGATACAGTCTTGAGTCAAAATGTGAAATTCTGAGAATTAAAGATAGAATGGGTTTTACTTAACAAGAATATTTGTCTCAGAGCTACCAGATCTATGACAAAACACTGTCTGCACATTCTTTCTAGTGTAACATTTATAAATCTATTGCATGAACCAATCTATATATGTAATAACACTTTATCAAATACACTGAAAACATCAGCTAAACAGTACTTTTGTCCAGTGGCGATTTCTCACAGACTGCAAGGGAGGCCTGGCTTCCCCTAAAATTACGAAAATTAAATGGTTAAATTTGTTCGGTTGTGTTGACATTTTATTGACTACAAATGTGTTAGAACACGTTCATCTTAAAGATGAATTCGTTCAGAATCAGCTTTATAACAAATCAACAGACGCGATGTTGTTCACTTCTCATCCATTCCCGTGTCGTTGTTTTCTCATTCGATCTCTGCTCAGTGCATTTGTCCGTAGACGCCGGGCGTCTCTGTGCTTCAATGGGACTGAGTGGAACAGTTTTTTTCATTGCCTCAAAACTGGACGGTAATTGGATAAATGCCACGATGTTGTCCCGTCCCCGGACGCCGGGCGTCTCTGGGGGTGAATGGAGCTGTGGGCGGAGCTCAGCCGGGCTGGACGCCAGAATCCCACGTGCTGATTGGAGGATCAGTCGAAAGGCGGAATCCCGTTTGATTGACAGCTGTTTTCAGATCTACTCCTTCACTGACACAGTTCAGTTTAATACCGTCGCACATTCTGCTGTGAAATCCAGAGAGAAACCACTACGAAATAACTTGTTCATTTCTTGCACTGTAAATAAAACACACTCATTGTACTTCCTTGTTTCAATTTAACATAATTTCACTGTTTTCTTGTTTCAGTTACATAATTTAATCATTTCTTGTTCGAATTTAATATCATTTTGTAGATAGTTAAAGCAATCAAACTGTCGGCTAGGTCGGAGTGAAAGGAGCATCTGTAGTTTAAAAAGGCTGAAGTCTTACACTCACAACACTTTGGGCCAAGGCAATCTAAGCAGAGAGGACACTGGTCCAGTCCCTGGAAAAGATGTCTACTTGGTACGATAAGGTCACTGAGCATTTTCTTAGAAAGGAACAGAGGGCCGAATGAATGTTTAAATAACTTGACTTTTTTTTTTTTTTTTGATGTAGGCCGACAATGAGCTTCCCCTGTCTGAAAGACGAGCAGCCACCACTGCTTTTGTCATTTGTTTTCTAATCCATTTAAATAAAGTATGTAATATGTTGCATGTTTAATCTCCAAGGCAGACAAAGTAATAAATAAATAAATAAAATGTGAACGTGACATCATTTGTCCCTTCACAATTTTCTTGTTACAGCGTGAAAAGAATGGATGGAACTGACATTAACTATGACTGCCATGTCATACTATAACCCTTTCATGCATACTGGTCACTACAGTGGACAGCTTTTCTACAGCTGTTCTCTGGTATATTCATGGGTTTCAATTCATACCATTACTGTAACTGTGCTGTTCTTGATAAGCCTGATCTGCACCAACATGTTTGAGTTTAAATAAATTTCTAGTTGTTATAAGACTCTGATTAACAGTTTTCTTAAACAAAAAAGGGTTGTTTTTTTTTCATATAACCCAGTGAAGTGAGTAATAACTAGTATTAGAATATGTTAAAATGTGAGAAAACATTAGATTAGCTGCATTAAAAATGTTTTTATTTCATAATTTTTACAGTTTATCACTTTCTGATGATGGTTTTAAAAACACGTTTCTTTGCTTTAAAAATTAAACACGTGGTTTCTAGCTGAGTGGATATTTTTGTAACTCCATAAAAAAAAAAAGGTTCATTAAAAAAACTAAGGTTTTCATAATTCGTGCATGAAAGGGATAAAATAATATTATGGTATTTACTTGTTGCACTGGTGTTTTAATCAGATCTTCTGTAAAACTCTATCCAGTTGTGCTTTCATAGACTTGGTATGTGGTACCTTATTGGTCTAAATATATTTGTTATTTCCTCTGATGTATTTTTATATACAAATATTTGGAACCTAGGTGTTGTGATTTTGTTACTGTTGCATTATGGGTATTTTTCACCATTAAAATGGCATAGCTAACAAGACTCTCCCCTGTGTGCCTGCTTCACAGACCTTTTTGACAGTAGATATTTTGGTTTGTTGAGGCATAAAAAATTGATTTGGTTAAAAATGGTAGTATCCCATTTTTCTGTTTCAGGACTGTGAAATGTGGACGCTGGTTCACTGCGAGGGTCTCCAGTGTAAACTAAATGGAACACAGCCATTGCTAATATTATCATCAACACCTGTGCCAAATGCCCTGAAAAACGTGGTGAGCAAAACACTGGATGTTTGTTTATGTGGTGGAAATAAGTTCACTAACAAGGCTAAGATAAAACATGGAAGAAGACAACATTATTAGATTCTATTTGACATATTTGTTGGGAAGTCTTCATGGATATACTTGCACGGTTACATTCATGAACAGTAGGTTATCTGCCAGTGACATTTCCAGCTGTCAAGATGTGTTTAGACTCTGTTGTAAATATGCGCATAGTCTGTATAGTTTGTTTGTTATTTTGTTTTTTTTAGTGTTTTATTACTATTATTATTTTTTGTTTTGTATTGTTTGTTTATATTGTTTTTTGCACTATCCTTATGCATGTACTGTAAAGTCTAATCTAATCTAATTTAACCTAACCTAATCTAATTTAACCTAACCTAATCTAATATAACCGAATCTAATTTAACCTAATATAATCTAACCTAATTTAACCTAATCTAATTTAACCTAACCTAATCTAATTTAACCTAATCTAATTTAATCTAATATAATCTAACCTAATTTAACCTAATCTAATTTAACCTAACCTAATTTAATCTAATCTAATCTAACCAAATCTAATTTAAACTAATCTAATTTAACCTAACCTAATCTAATGTAATCTAATCTAATTTAACCTAATCTAATCTAATTTAACCTAATATAATTCAACCTAATCTAACCTAATCTAATTTAACCTAACCTAATCTAATTTAACCTAATCTAACCTAATCTAATATAACAAATCTAATTTAACCTAATATAATCTAACCTAACCTAATCTAATTTAACCTAACCTAATCTAATATAACCGAATCTAATTTAACCTAATATAATCTAACCTAATCTAATTTAACCTAACCTAATTTAACCTAATCTAACCAAATCTAATTTAATCTAATCTAACCTAATGTAATGTAATCTAATCTAACCAAATCTAATTTAACCTAATCTAATTTAATCTAATCTAACCTAACCTAATGTAATCTAATCTAATTTAACCTAATATAATTCAACCTAATCTAACCTAATCTAATTTAACCTAACCTAATCTAATTTAACCTAATCTAATATAACGAATCTAATTTAACCTAATATAATCTAACCTAATCTAATTTAACCTAATCTAACCTAACCTAATCTAATTTAACATAACCTAATCTAATATAACCGAATCTAATTTAACCTAACCTAATTTAACCTAACCTAATTTAACCTAATCTAATCTAACCAAATCTAATTTAATCTAATCTAACCTAACCTAATGTAATCTAATGTAATCTAATGTAATCTAATCTAATCTAATCTAACGTAATTTAACCTAACCTAACCTAACCTAATCTAATCTAATCTAAACAAAATCAGACCAACAGAAAACTGAATCCTACATGTTATAGGAAAAATCTTAATCCGTTTTAGGGTAAAAAGAAAAAAAAAAAAGAAGCAGTTTCCACATTTATTAAACCAATACAGGTGATTTCTCCTCCTACTACAGATTGATTCCACCATCTTTCGCTGAACGTGAAGGAGAAACACATCCAGACAGATGAGGATCTCACTGATTTTTAGATAAATACCTGAAAGTACCACCTCAACACTCCTGCTGAAGGATGACAACGTTTTAACCCCCAAAAAACCCACAGACAAACTTAATACATCAGCTGTTTACCTCTATGAAGAGGCCTGGACTCATTTTGCACAAGAATTCATGAAATGCTTTAACATGTTGTAGAAATCTGTGTCTCACCTTAATGTTTTCTTGCACTGTTTACAGCAGAAGCATGTTTTGTGCAAAATGTATTTATCTGCAGTTACTTTTTCCATTGGATAAACTGGCTTCAAACAGGCTGAACACGTCTCTCGACAAGCGGGTTGAAACTGCTGTTGGGGAAGAGTTATACAGGGTTTAGTTTAGTATTAAAAAGGAACAGTAAATGATTTAACAACAGCAACCATTAAACAAGCAAGTAGGCGTAAATGAAAACCAAAAGTGTATATTTAATTTCATTATGCAAATCAATGACAGATTTAAACAAATTAAAAGAATCATACATCAACCATGACAATTCTAAAACTGTTGTGAACTTCTTATACAAACAAATAAGCATTAAAAACCAACATAATACATTTCTTAGCAAATAAAACACTGTACAATATTGTCATACATTATATAGAAACGAAATAGTGGAATAAAGTTATCAGACACCCCTAAAATTTTACACAATTTGAAATAACATCGTGAAATATTTGTGGAAAAATCTTTGTCTTTCAAAAGGTGTGGCTACATCAAACGGACACCAACAAATTCAAATTGTTTAACAAGAAAAAATAAAGTTTCAACATGTCATATCCTGGATGTGTTTCATTACCTTGCTGAAACATCCAGTGCTGATCTGGACGGAACTGAGCATGTGCAGAAGGAAGCGTGTGAGTTTTGAGAATGGAACAATACTTTTGTGACTTAACCCATAAAGACCCAAACAGCTGCCGACGACCAAAACCATTTATTGTTTAATTCCTGTTCATCCACTAATCCAATCAATCCATGTAAATAATTGGTTTAAAATGCAGTTTGTCACCTTTTCATGGTCATCTTCTACAGTGATTCACCAGTAAAGCCCATGGAGTTTGACAAAATGACTTTTGATGTAGATGCTTGTTTTATGTTTAGTTATTGATATATTTTGCTGAAAAACTTAATTTTCTTCAGTTTTCTCTGTTTTTGAAATACAGTATAATAACCCTCAACTTTAATTTGAGCTTTTTATGAACATCTACATGGTGAGTGAATTAAATATATTAAAATACCTTATTTTCACTGGAAAAAAAGCAAAATACAAAGAATAATTAGAATACTTGGTGATAAATTGCTTAAGAAATAGATAGAAAAATACTGTAATTACCGGTCTATTACCTGCTACTTTTTTCCATACTCTATGAACCTCAAAAACGATGTGGCTAATTGATGTTTTCTGGGCTAATGATTGATCCAGCTATCGAAAAGGAAAATAGAACTGCTGCACATAAGCTTGTTATCAATGATTGAGATGAGATGGTGAGACGTTGGAGATGGGGTGGGTGCGCCCAATAGTCCGGAAAGTATTGTACATTTGGTAACTGCCACAAAAGTAACACTGGGTGTTTATGGGTTAAGACTCGTTCTTAATGCAGTATGTCACAAATGCATGGGGTGTCAAAATACTTTATTCCACCACTGTGGATCGTAGTGACTGTGGATGACCTATGGTTTTTGGTTGAGAGGCAGCCTAACTTCTGGGTACGTGGTGACCTGATACGAGGCCGGACTGATCACGGCTGGAGCTGTGGAAAAGGTTGTGGTTTGTGGCGTAGTAGTGACAACCGTGGAGGTTTTGGTGGAGTAAAACCTGTTCCCTAAGTTATCCGTCCTCTCGTAGTTCTCTGTGACTGTTTTGGTGCCTGTGATTCTGTTCCCGTCTCGGTCAGTCTGCACCTCCAGGACACTGAGCTCCTGTTTTGGGTTAAGTGGGCTACAAGTGGGCTGTTTTTGGCCTCCTTTCCTGGGGTCCTTTTTTCTGTGTGGTGCTGGGCTGTTGCACTTCAGGGTCTTTGTTGTTGTGAATTTTTCCTCTGCCTTCGGGCTGTGCTGACATGTCGGGCAGACTGTGGTCTCTGCTGGAACCACATCTGTTTTGTCGCTCTTCCTGGCAGCTGACTCGATACAGATGAAGGCAGGTGAAGATAAAGGACTTACTCGTTGTTTAGCAGCCATATTTTCAGTGGCTGGTCCCTGGCCAGTTGGCTGAGCTGTGTTTCTTTGTGTCGTAGGCTGTGTTGTTTTTGTTCTGCTTGATTCAATGCTAATTGTGCTAATATTCCCAGAGGAAGGGGATCCTTGCACCGTCCCTAAGGACTCTTTGAACAGGCAGGATAAACCAGCAATATCTGATTCAGATTTCAGAGTAGAGACAGAATACAGAGCCTTCTTTATGGTTTCCTCTATGTCTATAAGTCTGGCTATAGTCTGCTCCTTTAGGTTCATGATTTCCTCACTGGCTCTCTCCAGATCCCCAAAAACATGTGCCATGGAGGACTTACCTTCAGTGTTTTCTTTGGGTAGTGCCGACTTCCCTTCCTCTCGCAGTTGTGCTTTTATCATTTTTTGTTTCTTTTTGTCAGAGTTGACAACCCAGTCGCGGACATTCTCAAAGACTTTCCTCAGAGACTGTACATCAACCTCACTTGTGTCCTGCTCAATTTCCTCAACCCGATTGAGGATGCTCTGCAGTTCCTCCTGCTTTCGCAAGTTGTCAAAAATTTCCATCGCGGCTGTTGTGTTTCCTCTCATGATCTCATCCATGTGAATTGACAGCCGCTGTCTGCGCTCATCCTCTGTCTCATGTCTGACTTTCTTCTCCCTCATTTCAACTTTCCTGTCTTGTTTATTTTCCTTTTTATCCTTGTCCTTGCTGTCAGATATCTGTCCACAGGTTTTTGGTTTATTAGAGGATGTAACTATTCGAGCTTGTTGTGATTCTACATTTACATGTGCTTGAACAGTAGATGAATTTTCTTCTCCTGATGTTTGTTTCAAGCTTTTGTTGTCCGGTAGGGCAATTTTTACTCTCTTTGGCTTTACAGGGGCTTTTTTACCTCCAAATTTCTTGCGTGCTTCATGAAAATCTACATGGCTCTCATCTGTTTCATTCATACTCTCTTTGACTGGGATAATCTGATTTATCTTGTCTTCTGCTCTGGCATTTACAGCCTCTTGTTGATTATGCGTATCTGCATTGCTGCTGTTGAGGTTGATAGGTAAAGCTTTAATTTCAGTCTTTGGTGAAATTTCAATACAGTAGCTACTCGAATGAGTCAGTGAATCTGATCCTGAGTCTGCGTCACCGGTCGTCTTGGACACCTCATGTTTGTTATCAGATGGTTTTGCTGCTGTTTTCACTGGTTGAGGATCTGTTTCTTCTGTGTGCTGTTTTTTCACTTCAGGTTGTGTGCTGTTTGTTTTTATTGCCCCGGGATATTCTGGGTTGTTTAGTTGGTTTTCTCTCTGTTTCAGCTGTAAATGCTCAGGTTTAGGAGGTATGGCAGGTTTTGGACCAAGAGGTCTTTTGCTTTTCTCTGTAGCAGCACACATATCGGACCTATTCTGGGTTTCACTTTGGAAGGCCTTGAGAGACCCAGCTTTTGCTGCTTGTACTTCCTCTGTGACCATCTCATGAGTCACAGTATATAATGCAGTGTCTATAGCTTTAACAGATGATCCATCCACATTCTGTGACTTTTCTATGTGAGGTTTGGAGCTTCTGTATATCATAGCTGCTCTAAAATCTCCTCTACTCACATTGATGTTGGATCTCTCCAGGGAATCCAAGGCTGCTTGAAGTTTCCCATGCAGACTGACCTCCTCAGCTTCTTCTTCAGCAGGGTTAGGTTTTAGATTATTTGTTGACACCATAGCTGCTGCAAACTCTGGCTCCTGGACCATCTCAGTGCTGCTTTCGCTCCAGGAATCAGTAGTTTGTCTAGCTTCAAATTGCATTTCTTTGTGGCATGCCTGTCTGCAGTCTAATTTATGCTCTGCAGATACACTGGCGCTTGATGGACCTTCATGAGATTCATCCCACCTTGTTCTAACACACAAGTCCTCTTTGTGGTGGCTCCCTTGAGGTAAATCTGCATCTGTTTTTACGGGTGTACTGGACTTTCCATCACATGTAACTGAGACGATAGTTTTCTCAGAAGACACTTGACTTGACTGAAGTTTTTCTTGTTTTTCTTGTAATGAATGATAAATAGTTTTGGCCTCAACTGTAGCTTGTTGAAGGTTATGGATTGCAGTTTGAAGGCTGGTGATTTCCTCACAGTCATCTACCACCTCCACTACTTCAGCTTGGTGGATGATATCATTCTCCCGTGCATCAAATGGCAGATACGAATGATGTGAAACACTGAAATTACACACATCATCTTGCGTTGGGGAGCCATGCTGCCTGGTGTTCTTGATCTGTTCATGAGCAAATACATCAATATTACATTCTGTTGAGGACTCACTCTTTCTGTGTTGTACATATTGACCTGCAGATACTTTGGAAACACTCTTTGACAGGACAAGGTTTTTACAGATACTTTGCTTTGGTGGTGTTTGACTCTGATCAATAGAGAATATGTTTTTCAGTCTTTTAACATCCACTGGCACATACTCTGTAGTACTTTCCTCTGCACCATCACTGCTCTGTTCATGATGAATCGTTGTGTTTCCTTCAGCCAAAGTGTGGCTTGAGGGTAATTCTTCATCTCCTACTGTTGCCTCGGCTTGAAGACTTTTCAAATACTCTAAATCACCCTTTTCAATACAACTCTTGAACAGTTTTACATTACCTCTTACTGCGATGTCAGGCCTTGCAGGTACTGAGCAGGTTTGTTCTTGAGAGGTTTCTAGAAGACAGTTTATGGTTGATTCAACGATGCCATGTCTTACTCCTTGGTTTTCTGTTTCAGTCATATCAGCTCTCTTCGTCTCAGGCTTGTCATAATCTGCATCAATCTGTTGTGGAGGACAATAACTCTTTATATCTTCCTCATCAAAGTAATTGTAGAGAGAGTACACCATGACTTCTGCACATCTGTTCGCCTCCTCCTGAATGATCACTCCTTTCCGTAGAGAGTTGTCTTGATTGAGAATATCCTCAATGAGCTGAACCACATTGGCAGTTTTAAACTCTGTGTCTTGGCTAGCGGTGAACTGATCCTGATGCACGGGAGCATTTATTACCATTGTTGCCATCCCTCCTTTACTATCCTCCTTTAAGTAAATGATCTGAGGCTTTATGTTCGCCCGCGGTAGCAACTGGAGTATTAAGTTTTGTGCGCCGCCTTCTGCCAGCTGATTGTACATAATCTCAGGCCCCTCATTTGTTAGTGTGAATTTAGCCTTTTTAGCGATCATTGTCTCATTCACTTCAATGATTGAGCCACTTGAATGAATAGCCTTAGCATGATAAAGGAATTTCAGTGTTTCCTTAATATTCTCCACCATTGTCTCTATTTCGTCCTTGTTCTGCTGCCTAATTTTGTCGAATGGCATCGATTCAAACAGATGGGCTCTGTTCTTGACATTGGCTGTCTGATAATCCTCAGCCACTGTGCCATCTCCTGCTGGGATATTGGATTTTTCTGTTTGCAGATATGCATGCTCTTTTTCTACGTTTGTTGAGATAAAAGGGTTATGCTGGAAAAGAGCCGCACTCGTTTTAATTGTTTCTCCAAATATTTCTGCATCAGGACTGCTTCCAAACTCATCCTCAGTAGGAATGTCTCTCCATCCAGAAAACACATCATCAGTGCTTTTACTAACAATGTGATCACATGGCTCTTTTTTATGTGCAGGATCTGTTGCATCAGTGTGGGTGCTTTTGTTTTTGCTGTGTCCTTTATCGCTGACACACATAGACTCCTGTTTTTTCTGTTGCACTGTCCCTGTCTCATCCCCATAAATAGAAATTTTACCCTGGAGCTTGTTGTCTGGATTTGGCCGTGACGTCTTCATGGACTGACCCTCAAATATCCTCCTAGTAGACCGAACATCTATTCTTATCTCCTCCTCCTTGCACACTTTGTCAGGATCTGGTGTTTTTTCAGCCTCCATAACCCCTTTAACACCCTCAAACACAGCTGATATTTTACTGGCATTTCCTCTTTGCTCCATCCCCTCTGCCATGTGCACGTTGGTGGCGTAAGAAGACACTTTTTTAGAAATGGCACAGGGCTCAAATATCAAGCATCTTGAGAGGACTTCTCCTTCGTATCCAGTTTCAGCAGCTGTCACCCCAGTCTCTGAGCTCAAAACCTCAGCTAGCTCTTCATCCACAACTTCGTCTAACATCTTCAGCTCTGGGTGGGTGTGCTTTAGGAGCCGTCTCAGCTCAGATTTTTGCCGTTGTTGGTGTAACTTTTCTATGGAAGGTTGGGATTGCATGAATGGTTGAGACGATACTTTGCCAGTATCTTGTAATCCTGGTTGATGTCTAGATGAGGGAGGTGGTAGGAGGTCATCTGTGCTTGGTTGGGAGTCTTCTGCCATCTTAGGAGAACAAAATAACATTCTCATCATCGAGTCTTCTGAGAGAGCAGTGACACCCATGCTCCACAAAGTGCAAATATGCTCACAGGAACACAGTCCATCCATGCCGGGTATGTGTTTTCCACATGCCAGATGTCAGTGGGTTAGCCGAACTCCAAAACCGCAAGCAAATTCAGTCACAAATGCAAAAGTCAAAATAAGAGCGGTCATGTTTTTGGTTTTTGGACAAACAATACAGCTGAAAAGTTCTGTTACAGTGATGTTGCAAATCCAAAGCACCATGCAGCATGCGTCATAGTGAGAGTCGGCTTTACCTTTGTTAGCTTTGTCCTTTTTCCCAATTCAGATGACCGCTCCAGTGCCTGAATGGAAACAATTACTGAAAATCAGATCAACCATAATTGAGAAATAGAACACAGATAATGTTTAATGGTTATTTATTGAATACTTGCTCTGTGGTAGTGCAGTCAATGTTTATCTTTACATGAAGAATTGTGTCATTTAGTAAATTTAGCGTGTCAAACGTATTGACCGTCACATATGTATTTAAGTTTGTCTTGCTTGAGAAAAGTAATAAAGTACAAATACAGTTTTTCTGTACTTAAGTATATGTTTTACTTTTGTATTTATTGTTATTTTGTACTTTCACTCGATGTATTTTAACACAATATCTGCAGTGTTTTCTCCTTATGCATTGTTGTTAATGTATTCAGGGGGATTATCAATCATTTCTTTCATTTTGCATCATAATGTTCCTTTTTATGGGAGATTTATAAAACTAGAACCACTCGGAGAGCGCAGACCTCTGCCAAGACAGATCAGTGCCCTGGATTTGGATGACAATTTCAGGAAATGTTGATACTGGCACAAGGAACAAATGATTAAATTTTGGTGGTGATTGGGGGTAGGGGGGGTGGGGGTGGGGGTGGGGGGCACTGATCTGCCTTGGCGGAGGTCTGCACTGTCTTTTCTAGAAAAGCACTCGTACCACCCCACCCCCCACCCCCGATCACCACCAAAATTTAATCATTTGTTCCTTGTGCCAGTATCAACATTTCCTGAAGTTTTCATCCAAATCCATCCATAACTTTTTGAGTTATCTTGCACACAGACAAACAGACAAACCAACACCGACAAAAACATAACCATCTTGGTGTAGGTAATAATCATGTGTAACAGTAACAATAGGCTATTTATAATATAATTCATTTGCATACCTTATTCAGTTTTTGCTTGGTGGCTTGCCTTGGTTCCTGTTTTTTTTCTATTTGTGTGCACGATGTGTTGTTGCTTGTTTTTCTTTTTGTATGTCTTTTGTGTTATGTTATTTGTAAGCTGTTTTTTTTTAACCTGCCAATGGGACTTGAGATGCAAATTAGTATAATGGCTGCAATCTTTCCTATTTACGTGTAAATGTTCATTAATACGAACTGTCCCATTTTAAAAATAAATAAATCATTCATTCATGCATTTGTTCATTCATTTAACATCAACGTTGACTTCAATTCCACATAGATGGGACAAAGACGCACATCCTTTGTCACAGCAATATAAGATCTAACAAGACAAATCAGACATGAGATGGAAACTTGACTACAAAGAAAAGATGCAGCTGTCTATTTAATGAGATGTTCACTATGTGGAGGTCTAATACTGACATGGATGATGTAGGCTTAGCACATAAACAGCTGCTATAAATGTGGAAGACTCTTTACTTTTACTTTTTGTCAACACTTCAGTACTTCTAGTTTTATCAGAGCATTTTTTTTTTTACACATCTGTACTTCAATCAACAATCACAGCATATAGTCAGGATTAGAAAGACATCATGCACAGACGTTACCTGGCTCTTGTTTGGCTCCTGAGATGTCAGCTTTGACAAATAAAGAGCAGATATCGCTTTTACAGACACTTTCTCCGTAGTTTGGACAAAGTAGCTGTCTCTGAAATCTGCGATCGACCTCCTCTTTTCATCTGCAGGGACACAGCAGTTTTACATCTGTTGAATTTTGTTTATATATGTCGGAATTGTACTTCACTTCCTGTTTATCAGTAGTTACATATTGCTCAAATATTGCAAATTGTGCTTTTGTAGAATATAGTAAAGAGCCCATGTTGGTTCCATGTGGCTGATTTTTGTTGTGTTTATACATAGCAAGTTTAGGCTACTCTTAGGACACTTTCTAAGCTGATATTTAACAGCTGTCATGTGATCAGGTTATAAATGTACCACTTGTGGCAGAGAGGGAGCGATATCTGACTCCACTGACACACATACTGTGAGTTAAAAGGATAGGTAAGTCATAGCAGCTCGAGTTGACTAAGCACTGAGGAGAAAAGTAAACATACA
Source organism: Sphaeramia orbicularis (assembly GCF_902148855.1). Lineage (NCBI taxonomy): Eukaryota > Metazoa > Chordata > Actinopteri > Kurtiformes > Apogonidae > Sphaeramia > Sphaeramia orbicularis. The sequence goes on from NC_043976.1 coordinate 8,274,657, forward strand.
TAAATTATTGACTAAATTGGTGGAACTAATGAACAGTTTAATAGTAGCTGTTGATCAGAAGAAAACAGGGAAAACAAACAGGCAGTCGTGTTAGTATAAGGTGAGCATTGTAGATTTTGTGTAAGTTGAATATAGTCTATTAAATTTCCCATAACAGCAAAAATGTATCAATCATTAGGCATTTATAATAAATTAAAAATGCAAAACGAAGCATTATAGTTTGACGTGCCAAGTATTTTCCAGACAAATAAAACACCCATCAGTACTCACAGATAATCAGCAGCTCCCTCTTCCTCGTCTCCTGCCTTTATTCTTATTTTCGTTCAATTTCAGTGAGTGTATCTGGTCTAATTTCCTGGTAGTTTGTGTCTGGTCATGGAGCCTCTGCTACTCTCCTTTGCTGCCTATCTCAGTCTCATTCCTGCCTCAGTGGCAGCTGACCCCTTCACCCTCCTCCACTTATTCAGGACTTGGTGCATGCACGCTATTTCCGTCCTGCTCCGGAGTGGACCACTACACACCCACACCAGGTTGAGTCAATCACGCCTCTTGCAAAGTCACTGTGCTGATATTCATCTCCGTTTCACCCCTTCCCTTTCATTCATGCCGTTCAGTCTGAGTCATAGGCTCAGAGATGACTTTCCAGGGAAGGTTAACCACTGGAGCTGCTGGCTTGTTTGGGTTTTTTCAGACAGAAATGTTTAATGTATTTGTATTTGCCAGTTAATATTTTTTTAATTTTTTTAAAATAAAATTTCTTAGAAAGACCAATGTGCTTTTGTACAGGGTGGGGAAGCAAAATGTACAATGAACATTTAGTTGTTTTTTCTCAGCAGGCACTACGTCCATTGTTTTAAAACCAAACATATATTGATGTCATAATCATACCTAACACTATTATCCATACCTTTTCAGAAACTTTTGCCCATATGAGTAATCAGGAAAGCAAACGTCAAAGAGTGTGTGATTTGCTGAATGCACTCGTCACACCAAAGGAGATTTCAAAAATAGTTGGAGTGTCCATAAAGACTGTTTATAATGGAAAGAAGAGAATGACTATGAGCAAAACTATTACGAGAAAGTCTGGAAGATACTATTAAAGAAGAATGGGAGAAGTTGTCACCCGAATATTCGAGGAACACGCGCAAGTTTCAGGAAGCGTGTGAAGGCAGTTATTGAGAAAGAAGGAGGACACATAGAATAAAAACATTTTCTATTATGTACATTTTCTTGTGGCAAATAAATTCTCATGACTTTCAATAGTTCGTCATACACTGTCTTTCAATCCCTGCCTCAAAATATTGTAAATTTTGCTTCCCCACCCTGTATTAACCCATAAAGACCCAGTGCAACATTAGCGGCAGTTCCCAAGGGAATTTTTCTCTATATTTAATCTTTCTTAAGTGATTTATTACCATTTATTGTAAAATTATCCTCTGTATTTTGTGTTTTTTCAATGAATGAATATACAAATGAAGTCATACTTTGTTTTCATGTATATGTACAGGTTTTTGTTTGTTTTGTTTTCTTATAATCTGTTTTATTTAGAAAGACTAAGTGGGATTATTTTGTTTTGTTGCATATTCGAAATAAACTAAATTAAACTAAATGAAAATCATGTATTTTCCTATATTTAATTTACTGATCATGTAAATCACAGGTGTCAAACATGCAGCCCGGGAACCAAAATCAAAGGCCAAAGGGTCCAATCTGGCCCGTGGGATGAATTAGTGAAATACAAAAATTACACTGAAGATATTAACAATCAAGGATGTTGAAATCATTTTAGGTCAGTTCAGTCTAAAGTGGGTCAGACCAGTAGAATACTATCATAATAACCTATAAATAATGAAAAAAGCAATTTTTTCTCTTTGTTTTAGTGTAAAAAAAAAAAAAAGTAAAATTACACAAAAATGTTTACATTTACAGACTAGTATGTGGAATTGTACCAATATTCTGCCTGTTACTGAATGTTTTGTGTATTTGAAGATCCACTGTGATCTGTAAGTTGTGATAAAAAAAGATAAACTATGGTGTAATATTTTTAAAATTGTACTTATTTTTCAGGTTGTTCATATTTGTTCATGTTATGTTCATATACAGTTCGTAGATGTATTTTCATTACGGAATTTTATTTATTTTTCAGTCAAAAACATTGAGAAAACTTTGGAGTTGATATTATTTATAAGTTCTTATCCTATTATTTGTATTATTTTACTGGTCTGGCCCACTTTACATCATATAAGGCTGTATGTGGTCCCTGAAATACAATGAGTTTGACACCCCTGATGTAAATATTTCACAAAAGCTCAGAGTAAATTCAACGATTATTACGTCAGAAACAGAGAAAACTGGAAAAAAAGAGCTAACTTTTTCAGCAAATGTATCATTAACTGAACATAAACCGAGTATCTCCATCTACTGTCATTGATCCAACTCCATGGGTTTTACTGGTGAATCAATGTTGTAGAAGATGATGGTGTTTCCATGGTAACTACAGAGCCTCTGAACGTCCCAGTGGGTCATATCTAATGACCATGAAAAGATGACAAACTGTATTTTACACCAATTATTTACATGTATTGATAGGATTAGTGGATCAACAGTTATTAAACATTTTAGATCAGTAGATGCTTTTGGTTGACAGTGAATATTTGGGTCTTTATGGGTTAATTATGGTGGAAATAGAATTACATGTGCTGAACATCATACTCTCGTCATACTTTGTCACTTTTACAACATCTATATTGCAATGATAATGTTTAGGTGAGTTTTGTTTCACTTTACTCGGTATTCGACCTAAAATAAAGAATATCAGGTACTTACCAGCTTGAGCAGCTGCAAGTTTTTCAAAATCAATACCCGCTATTGTTTTTCTCCTCTCTGCCCTGGTTTGATTCACCACCTACAATGGAAAAAATAAACTGCTCCTTGTCTGTTTTTATAGTACATTGATAAAAGTATGTGTATTTTTTGTTTATGGTGTACAGGGTGGGGAAGCAAAACTTACAATGAACATTTAGTTGTTTTTTCTCAGCAGGCACTACGTCAATTGTTTTGAAACCAAACATATATTGATGTCATAATCATACCTAACACTATTATCCATACCTTTTCAGAAACTTTTGCCCATATGAGTAATCAGGAAAGCAAACGTCAAAGAGTGTGTGATTTGCTGAATGCACTCGTCACACCAAAGGAGATTTCAAAAATAGTTGGAGTGTCCATAAAGGCTGTTTATAATGGAAAGAAGAGAATGACTATGAGCAAAACTATTACGAGAAAGTCTGGAAGATACTATTAAAGAAGAATGGGAGAAGTTGTCACCCAAATATTTGAGGAACACTTGCGCAAGTTTCAGGAAGCGTGTGAAGGCAGTTATTGAGAAAGAAGGAGGACACATAGAATAAAAACATTTTCTATTATGTACATTTTCTTGTGGCAAATAAATTCTCATGACTTTCAATAAACTAATTGGTCATACACTGTCTTTCAATCCCTGCCTCAAAATATTGTAAATTTTGCTTCCCCACCCTATAGTGACTTGATAGGTTATGTGATAGATCTGTTCATTTACCTTCTGAAAAGGACGGTCATCTTTTGCTTTAATGTTCGTGTCATTTTCTGGAGCGTCAACAGTAATGTGGGTCTTCAGTTCCCCTGCAGCGTTTATTTCCTCAGTCTCTCCATTCATTATAGCTGTGATGTCTGCTCTCTTGGAGGATGAGGTGAAGTTCGCAGCTTTAAAACCCGTCTTCGGTTTGGTTTGAGTGACGGCGTTCGACTCAAACATGGACCTCAGGGTTAAGATGGACCCAGAGCTGTTTTGAAGGTTTCCCATTGACTTACTACGGATTAAATTGGTCTTAACTTGTGAATGTTCCCTCATTTCATTTCTCCTCATCAAAAACTCCTCACGACTCATTTCATTCTCCGGCAGGTCATTCACATTTGGAGGAGGAAGAGTTATCTAACAATGAACAGAAATAAAAATGGTAGCTCATGTTTGCCTGCAGCTGCGTTGTTTCTTTCACACAGAAGTTGCTTTGTGTCTGAATGTGTCAGCAGCTCAAAATGGCACCGTGGAAAAAGTCTTATCAAGTTTACCTGTTTTAGCTCCTCTTTCAGCTTCACTTCACCGTTCACTCTTGTTGCTTGAATGTGTTGCTTTACTTCGACTACAGTTTGATATCTGTTGCAAATTAAAAAAAAAACAAACAAACATATTTTATTACTAGTATGCACACAGGGCTGGATTACATGGCTGAAAATCAATCAGTCATATCAATTAATATCAATAATTATCACAATAAATGTCAAATCACTATTTCTTTTAGTTTAAAGGCTGAATTCTGGCCCTGAGTGAAAGTTAATGAAACCAGATGATTTTCCGTGGTTTGGAATTATCTGTAAAAGGCATAAAAGATGGTAAATAAGTCATATTCTGGATCCTAAATTATTGCACATTCTATATTCTTTACTGTTTTTACTGTGCAGAGGTCTGGGGAAACATCTATAAAAGCACTCTACAGCCCATATGCCCAAGGACAATAAACAAAGCAGGATACAGAGAACACACAAACCCACGATGTATAAAATCACACACATTGAAATTTATGGATTTGATTAAATTTAAAACAGCACAGATAATGTACAAAGCAAGAAATAATCTACTGCCGAAAAATATCCGGGGAATGTTTACTGGAAGAGAAGGAGGCTACAATCTAAGGGGACACCTAAATTAAAAAAAACAAACAAACATAAAGTGAGAATAACAATGAAAAGTATGTGCATAACAAGCTGTGGAGTGACATAAAGCAAAGTACAAACGTAAATATATTTAAAAGGAGGTGTAAAAATGATTTCTAAACAGGTATATGGAAGATGAGGGACACAAATAACATTGTCCCAAATACCATTCATGATTTCTTGGAATTAAGAAAGAGTAATTATAATTTCAGAGATCTTCATATTTGTGAATGAACTAAAGTGAGGACGAATGTGAAGTCTAAATGGACTGGGGCTATGGGGGTGAAAGTATGGAATGGACCTGATGATGATGCATTTAAGTTGTTCACAACAACAACAAAAAAAAGCCTTAAGTTTAAAATAGTTTAGGACTATTGATTTGAGATGGTAGATATGTTTTGGTTGTTGATTTTTTTTTTTTTTTTTTTTTTTTATGGTGTGGATGCTCAGTGCTGTACACATTTAATTTAATGTAAGCAGTGCATCAGGTGAAAAGGATAGGCCAAAAAAAAAAAAAAGCTTTTGTTTCTAGCCTATTTCTTTTTGGGTTTTTATGTTTATTATAATCATTGTACTAAGTGCAATGACTGATGTACAAACCAAAATAAATTCATTCATTCATTCATTCAAAACACAGCAATATAAAAACATTAAACACTATGTAAAAAATAGAACAACACAAAAATGTGTGAGATGAAAATGATGTAAAAGATGCAAAAAAGAACAACGTAAAAAACAAAAATGTATTAAAATGAAAGTGACAAAAATTATGGAAAAAAAACAAGAGTACATAAATGATGAAAATAGTGTAAAGGAAATCAATCTTTTTTTTTTAAAAACATGAACAGGTTAAAATTTCTCAAGAAAAACAGGTGCCATTTTGACAATATAATGCCACAGCTTCTCATTTACACATGTACATTACAAGCTAAGGATTGCACTGCTTCTACAAAGGCACAAAAAATTCAATAAAAGGCAGAATATTGTTTAATTTACTCTTACTTCTCTTGACACATTTCAGGTTGTTTATATTTGTTTGTGGTATTCACATTTTTGAGAAAAGCTAGTTTGTAAATTTACACATTTTCATGTCATTTAACTTTGGAGTTGTCAGTATTTATAGGTTATTGTGATAGTACCAGTGCGTTGAGCTGTGGGGATCCACAGGTTCTAGATGTGGTAGTTTTTAGACCGTTGTGTATTCATGCATGCCATTTGTCCAGCAGTGACCGCCAAAGCGTTTTGGCCATAGCAATAAGATTGTAAGGCTACTGTGTTCCAAAATTACTAATATTTCCCAAAATATTGGTCCTATCAACTTGCTGTTTTTGCTGGTCTCTTGCTTGACTAAAAATACATGAGTATCCCAAACTGCAGCAGTCAGCTTTTTCCAGATTTTGTGTGAATCTCCGGATACACACACATGTACACAGAGGCTATTTGGCTTTTATAATATAGATTTTACTAGTTCAACCCACTTGAGACCAAAGTAGGCCCCCTAAACTACAATGATTGTTTGTTAATCTTAAATGTAATTTTTGCATTTCCCAAATTTATCCCACAGGCAAAAAAATAATGTAATAAGACAAAAATTACACAAAAGATTCAACAAGACAAAAAACATGCAGAAGACATAACATGATAATAAGGCAATCTGACCTGTTATTCAACCAAAAACATGTACACATTTTGTAAATGACTTTTACCTGACATTGTAAATGCATTAAAAGGAACAGTGCATATCACAACACACTGATATTTGACGCAGTACTAAACATACCATGATGAATCCCGTAATTGTTTTATGGCCCAGTTTTATTCAGACATGTTTAGAGGGTGATGTTTCATTCACCTGGCGACGAGCTGAGACACAGATGCTTTCTTTTCCCTCAGTCCTGCCTCAGTCCAGGTGGGTTTGTCACAGGACGAAGCCACGCTCTTCAGTGACTGGGTACGCCTCAAGTTGCTCTTCCACTCCATGGTCAATCACGTCAGAGTAAATGATTAAATCACCTAATATGACGGAGAATTAATGGTGTGATTTTGTCATATTCTGTTCTTTAATCTCAGCAGTGAATTTGTTGACATCTTCATCTCAGCGCTTTATCTTGTCATAAAAATAAACGTAAACACTAAAATACCAGATATAGAATGAATAATATGGAGCAGGGGTGTCAAACTCATTTTAGTTCAGGGGCCTCATTCAGCCCATTATGATCTCAAGTGGTAAAATAATGACAGTGAAAAAAGTTAAATTAAATTATGAAAATGTCAACATGTGCAAAAAATTTGAACAAAATAAAAATCCAAGAATAACCTGAAATGTAGGTACAGTTTTTAACTATATGCTTTAGTTTATCATTTACACAAGTGCATTACATTTTACAGATTGCAGTGGATCTATAAATGCACAAAACATTTAGTAAAAGGCGGAATATTGTTAAAATTCCACTTACTTCTCTTAAGACATTTCAGGTTGTTCATATTTGCTCATGGTATTCACATTTTTGTGAAAGGGTAGTTTGGAAATTTACACATTTTCATCAAATTTCACATTTTACACTAAAACAAAGAGGAAAAATTTGGAGTTGTCAGTGTTTATCGGTTATTATGATAGTATTTTACCAGTCCAACCTACTTGAGACCAAAGTAGGGCTTTACATGGCCTTTAAAATTAAATGATTATTTGTTAATATCTTAAGTGTAATTTTTGCATTTCACAAATTTTTCCCATGGACTGAACTGGATCCTTTGGCGGGCCAATTTTGGGCCCCGGACCATATGTTTGACACCCCTGATATAGAGCATAGAATAAATATTAAATAAATGATAAATTCACAGGATGTACAATGATTTAACAGCAGTACAAGCAAATAACAGAGAATATGTTTAAAGTTTTCTGAGCAGAATCATTACCTTGTAGATGTCAGTCAGTGTCTGTTTCCCCGTGGTGATCAGAAACACTCCCACAGAATCACAAGACACGCACAAGATATGAGCAAAGTCCCTTTTCTTCCTCATTACCACCAATTGTGTAAATGATTAATCATTAAAATGTTTACAGTAACAAACAATGGGCTATAGCACAGCACTGGTCTGTAGTAGAACTGAATGTGGTGTTATCGTCTCAGGCAGATCAGCAAATATTTAACCAAGAATTTTCACTTTTCACTATATCAAGCATCTTTTGACCCTTTTGTGTACTTTCACTCCTGTGTGTGATTTCAGCTGATACACGGCTGGTTTCTCATGACAGTTTAACCCTCTAAAGCTCAGATGTAATTACTTGTGTGTGAGCAGCAACAGACCATCCATTAAGATAAAATGGAATGAACTTTATTGATCCTGATGGGATGTGGCTGATTACAGCAGCAGAGAGACGACTGGAGATAAGACAGCAAGTTGGAAGCATTAAAATGTATGAAAAAGTCAAAAGATACTAGGTTGTTAGGATGACACACAGCGTGGTTATACTGCAGTAAAAGCTTTTATTCCCATTGCATCCGGATACATATCAGGTTATACATTTACAGTTTTACAGGTGGACAAGAGAACACAAGAGCAAAGCAAATGTGAAGGGCTGCCTGTCCACTGAATACTATTTTATTTTATTAAATTTATATAAAAATGTATATAGAAGAAACAGATTTAGTAAAAAGTAGGGAAATGATTTTTATTAACTTAACATTTGCTGGATAAAATTTGTCCCTTATTAATCATTTCAATAATGTTTTACCCATAAAGACCCAAACAGCCACCGACGACCAAAACCCTCTTCTGATCTAAAATATTTAATAACTTCTGAACCACTAAACCTATTAATACATGTAAATAATTGGTGTAAAATGCAGTTTGTCATCTTTTCATGGTCATCAGATATGATCCATTTGGACATTCAGAGGCTCCGTAGTGAACGTGGAAACACCGTCATCTTCTACAGCATTGATTCACCAGCAAAACCCATTGAGTTGGATCAATGACAGTAGATGGACACACTTGGTTAATGTTCAGTTATTGATATCTTTGCTGAAAAAGTCAGTTTCCTCTATTTCTAAACTAATAATCTTCAACTTTAGTCTGAGCTTTTATGAACATCTACATGATCAGTTCATTAAATATAAGAAAATATTGGATTTTTACTGGAAAAACACACATTAAATAGGATAATATTACAATAAATGGTGATAAATTACATAACAAATGTCAGATATATAATTCATTTAGGAACTGACACAAAAGTAGCACTGGGTCTTTATGGGTTAACTGGTGGATGGACACACTTGTTCTGTGTTCAGTTAAATATAGTTTGCTGAAAACTCACTTTTTCTTCAGTTTTCTCTGTTTTTGATATAATAACCCTTAACTTTAATCTGAGCTTTTATGGACATCTACATGATCAGTATATTAGATATAGGAAAATACCTGATGTTCACCAAATAATAATAAATGCCATAATAAATTGTGATAAATCATTTAAGAAGTAAAATATAGAGAATTAAAGCATACATTCAGTTCAGTTAAAGAGCCCCAATCACTATTTTTAATTTGTTAAAGAGTGAAAATATGGACGTTCAGGTGTGTGTATTTTAATAACCAACAGTCTGTGTGATGGATTTCTCTTGATATTTGCAGAATCAGACCCCGTACACCTCTAGTGGATTAGTGGATCTGGATCAAGAACATGTCAGTAGCTTGGGTGCTCACATCAGCAGAAGAAGAAGAAGAAGAAGAGATAGCTCCAGTAAAACCATTTGGAATGAATTTTACCTCAAATAAAAAAAAATTAAAAAAAATTCTTAAGATCCAAAATGTCATGATCAGTGCCAGCGTCTCTTAACTGTAACTCCCTATTCAAGATGAACCTGGAAGCTGCGGTGGATTAAAACATTTTTACAGCCTCTCTTAAATCTCCTTAGCGCTTAAATTAGATTTCAGCAGACTGTGGTGACTTCTGCAGTCCTAGACAACTAGAGAGGAACAAGTGTTGTTGGAGTTCGTCTCCACCCAGGAATTCCTGACCCTGAGGGGTCGAGTAGGACCCGGGGGAGGCCGTGGTCCCTTGTGACCTCTTTGACAACGTTAACACCAACATAAACCCAGCCAGGCTTGACATGACACATGCAGCTGCAAAGGGTCAGCAAATGAGTGTAAGAGCGTTTTACTGAGGGATTTACGATTTATTTAAGGTTTAAATATTTTGGTTAAAACCTTCATTCTGTGGTGTTTTCAGGTTTAACAGTATAATTGCAGTGGATATCAGTGATGGGGGATTTTGATAACAGGGCCATCTTCTGGTGAAATATTTTCACTACAGTAAAACATACAATACATACAAGTCATTGCATGGCACTAAATTAGAGGATAAGAAAAAGCGATTGAAAAAGAAATGCAAAATTGTCACTGATGAGGCCTTTGTCATGAAATAAATCGTACATTCAAGTAAAAAATGTTGAATTCAATAGAAAATATTAGTGCATTTATTGAATATGCTGTGCTTTCAAGCATACAGTAATCTGTGGTATTTATGCTTTTATTCTGTACTTTTACACTCATTCTACACGAGTCTCTTTTTTTTTTTTTTTCATTGAAACATGTATCTAGTGGAGACCAAACAGGGAACAGATTAGATTTTACTTTTTAAGCGTCAGAGGTAACACTGCTTTAACCCTTTCGTGCATGAATTATGAGAACCTTTATGGGTCAAAACACAGTGATGTCCTGTCAGAGAGCGAACTTTAATTGATTGCCATTCCAATATTTATTTCAATATAAAGTAGCTCCTTGTTTTGGATAATCCCTTATGGTCCAACTAAATCAAAAATAAATTTAAAAGTAAAAATGTGAGTCAAATTGTCTCTAAAAAATGTCCCATCAGAGAGATTTTGAATACTGTGTTTTGACCCTAATCAAGAGTGTTTTATTCCTCTTTAGGCATGAAAAAAACAATGTGATCGAAAAAAACATTTTTATGAACCTATTTTTCATGGAGTTGCAAAAATATCCACTCAGCTGGACACCATGCATTTAATTTCTGAAGCAAAGAAACATGTATTTACTGATACACTGTGTGAAAAGTATGATTTTTTATTTTTTTTTTAAATGCTGCTAATCTGGTGTTTTGTCACATTTTAACATTCTCTAATACTAGTTATTGCTCACTTTATGGAGATAATGTGCAAAAAAAAAACCCAAACAAACCTTTTTTTGTTTAAGAAAAATGGTTAATTACAGTCTATTAACAATAACAAACAATTGATTTACACTTAAACATGTTACTGCTATCAAGAACAGCAAAGTTACAGTAATGGTATGAATGTCGGTGTATGGGATGATGCACAGGCGTCCACTGTGTTGGCTGATATGGAACTGAAACAATAAAATCCATGAATATACAAGAGAACAGCTGGAGAATAACTGTCAGCTGTAGTGACCACTATGCATGAAAGGGTTAAGTTGTGTCTAACACTGTTTACATGCTCATAGTTGATGAGTCTGAAGTCGTTCTTCTTTATTAGTAATGATGTAACCGAGACTCAAATGTGTAAAATAAATCGGATCATACCTGTGCTTCCATACTTCACATTTAAAATGCCTGACTTTTACTTGCCATAGAGTATGTTTACACTGTTGTGTCTTTATTTTTACTTAATCTAAATACATCTTTGTGGTGCCCATTATCTGGGTTTCCCTCGCTTTCACAGACTTGCAGCAGAGATGTGAGACAATGGGAGCTTTTGTCAGCGCACACAATTCATATTCACTCTCTTTAGTCTTGGTTTCTGTTAATCATTCTTCAGACAAAGAGAGAGCAACAGCAGCAGCACACACCCCTGGGGCAAAATGAGAGCTTCAGCCTGGCTGTCTCCCCCTCCTCTGCCCCTCCTCTCACTACAACCCTCATCCCTCCCTTCAAAACCCACTCCTGTCTCTGTCTCAGAGGCACTGCAGAGATGAAAGGGAATATGCAATGCACCGCCTATGACTGTGAACTCTGCAGTGTTATTAGGGGAAGTTTACTGGTCTTGTCTGCGTTTTTAAGCACACTTGCTTACACTAGCCAGCTGTTTAGAGGGAGGATCTGTGGTTAGATGGAAGGAGACCTAAATACCAGCAGATAACACTCCATGAACGATGAAGAAAAAGCAACAAATTCCTTCACGGGCATATCCGTTTGTATCTCGACATGTCTTTAAATCTGTTTTAAGCATTAACATGTATTTCTATGATGCTTACAACCCACTGTGAGGAAGAGCTGCTCTTTTCTAAATGCTCATGCAGAACATTTACTTCACTGTTAAGCCCAGAAGGGGGTGGTAAAGACCACAGAAACATGCAGCTCTGTATTTTCTTACTCATATCGGGTTATGTGGGAACATTACAGTGGGGCTATTCAAGGCCAAACTGGGTTGTTTCAGTGCACCAAAATAACCCAGAATCTGCAGCAGAGAGAACAGAGACTAGACAGTTCAGGAAGATAAGGTCAAAAGCAGCTAATAAGGTTTGGCTAATGACGCAAACATCAGCATACTAGAACACAGAGTAAAATCACTTGATATGCTGCACTAATCTGTTTCATCATGCATGCTGATGTCATTAAGTGTTGAGTTTTCTACAGATTTTCTCAACTCTCTGCATCAACAGTTGGAGTAAACTTGTCTCCAAATGTTTTCCTCTCACTGAAAAGTCACTGTGGGCTCTGCTGTGGTGTCATACTGGTCAGACCTGTAGGATGTGAGTGACACGAGCAAACACACTCAACGCACCTCACGCAGCCAGCAGTCATGAGTTTGCCTTGAATGGAGAATATGTATGCATCGTGACACAGAGGAGCAGACACAGTGTGTGTGACTCAGCATGCTGTTTGTGTATGTATGTGTGTGTGTGTGTGTGTGTATGAATCATGCTGCTGCTACTAGTGATAGTGCCCAACATGTAATTGAGGTAATCTAGCTGGTTTGCATTCAGAGCCTTTTGAGAAAAACAGACTTTTGGGAAGGCTGGGGAAAACATGTTTATTTTTGTTAATTTAAAGTGTGATAAATAAATGTGGTAATTATACAGCTATTGGCTAATGATAGAGTAAGGGTTAACCAGTGTGGTCTATGATGTTCTATAATAGTCGAACCCATAAAGACCCAAACATCCACTGTCGACCAAAACCATCTACTGAGTTAAACTTTTTAATACCGGTTGATCTACTAATCCTATCAATACATGTAAATAATTGGTGTAAAATGCAGTTTGTCATCTTTTCATGGTCATCAGATATGATCCATTTGGACGTTCAGAGGCTCCGTAGTGAACGTGGAAACACTGTCATTTTCTACAGCGTTGATTCACCAGTAAAACCCATGGAGTTTGATAAATAACAGTGGATGGAGACACTTGATTAATGTTCAGTTGTTGATATCTTTGTTTAAAAAAAAAAAGTCAGTTTTCTCTATTTCTAAAATAATATCCCTCAACTTTAGTCTAAGCCAGGGGTAGGCAACCTGTGGCTCCGGGGCCACATATGGCTCTTGAGCCCTTTTCCAGTGGCTCATTGTAGCTTTGTCAGAAAACATATGGAAATGAATAACACTTTTTTTTGGTACACGTTTTGCCACCTCAATAAAGTGATTCTGATGTCATGCAGTAGTAAAAATGTAGACTCTACTCCAAAAATAGTAGCAAAAGTAGACTACTTTTTAATTTCATGACATTGAAGGTATTTATCTGTATTCTCCATTGCAAAGAAAGCCTTCACTTACCAGTTGATTTTTGCATCAAACAAAAATAATGACAAATATCACTGTTTTCTTTAATTTTGTCATTTCTTTTTAGTTTTGCAAATGCACTGAAACTTTGATTTATTCTCCACGTATTCTGTACAAACTAATCCTAAAGAGCTTCTTAAAGAGTCACTAGTTTGAGGAAAGGTATAGGGTTTCTTTTGGCTCCAGACAGTTTAGTTTTTCTTTTTCTGTCCTAAAATGACTCTTTAGATCGCAAAGGTTGCCGACCCATGGTCTAAGCTTTTATGAACATCTACATGATCAGTAAATTAAATATAGGAAAAAATCTGATTTTTACTGGAAAAACACACAGTAAATACAATAACATTACAATAAATGGTGATAAATTACATAACAAATGTTAAATATAGACAAAAATTCATTTAGGAACTGACATAAAAGTAGCACTGGGTTTTTATGGGTTAATTCTTCAGTGGATAACAGCATAACATCATCATAAAAAGGTACTAATACGCTGCATAGGTTTTATGGCAAATGATTGACATGTTTTAATGTCTTTCCATGACAAGCAGATCTGATGCACTACGCCACAGTTCGTGGATGGTTTTACCACCATTTCCTGCTGTGCGGAATATTTTCCTCTATCCTTGGCATCATATTGTACGTAATCAGTTACAGCATGTCAGCTTTATCTCTGTATGCATTCTTTTGTCTTCGGTGACGTGTTTCAATGTGTGAATATAAAACAGAAGCAGACACAGAACAGATGAAGGTTTCCTGTGAGTACTGCCAAAAAGCAAAAATATGGACTCCATGGATGATGATTTGACTGAAGGATAAATGCAAAGCTCTGAGACCAATTTACAAACCTAAGTGTAAGGTTACAAATTATATGCGGCTGATAATGCTGCGGGCATTTAATGGGTATCTATGAACCTCTTATCATATACACAACATTATAAAAATATAAAACTGGAAAACTGGCTTAATATTGGACGTTCTATTGCACATGACCAAAAGCATCTACTGATCTAAGCTGTTTAATACCTCTTGATGTGCTAATTCTATCAATACATGTAAATAATTGGTGGAAAATACATTTTTTTAATCTTTTCATGGTCATCAGATATGACCCATTTGGACGTTCAGAGGCTCCGTAGTGAACGTGGAAACACTGTCATCTTCTACAACATTGATTCACCAGTAAAATCCATTGAGTTTGGCAAATATCAGAGGTTGGAAACACTTGTTTTTACACTCAGTTATTGATATCTTTGCTGAAAAAGTGACCTTTTCTTCAGTTTTCTCTGTTTTTGATAATAACCCTCAACTTTAATATGAGCTTTTATGAACATTTACATGATCAGTAAATTAGATATAAAAAAACATATGATATTCCCTGACAAAAAAAAGAAGCAAAATACAGAGGATCAAATGATGGTAAATGGTGCTAAATCACTCAAGAAGGTTAAATAGAGAGAAATATTCATTTGGAATCTGCCCCAAAAGTAGCACTGGGTCTTTATGGGTTAATATTGAACTAATACTTACATCTATAGTGAAAAAAAAATTGTGAAAGAATCATATCTTCTGAAATCCTGTGGAGGACTTGGAACAAAAATAAGAGCAGACCATTAATGTCTGAGGATGATAGTTGTTGTAATGGTAATTACAATGATTCTGACGTTACTTAAGATATTGATGACAATGTCAAGCATGTAAACAGTAATTACATGGTGTTATAATACTAAGTCCATATCTGTCTCATGAGCAGACAAGAGAAATATCAGTCTACAAAGAGACAATTACAGTCTCTGCATGTACATTTTGTTTTTTGTAATTAAGCTGTTGTATTCTGTAAACCTGTAAACAGATGCACATGCAGATTTATTACCATTATGACTTTACGGCATGCTGATGTATATGTTATTGTGTTGAGATGAATTTCAAGCCTATTTGATAAATTCCAGTGCTATTGATTGTTGCCAACTAGGTGTTCATTCCTGAAAGAAAAGAAAAGTGAGGAGGAGGAAGAGGAACAAGAGGAGGAAGAATGAAAGGAGCAAGAAAAGGTGCATGTATTTATACTTTAGCTGAGTCACAAATCAAAGAGGCAACTGAAAAGAAGCCAGAACTTGAAAGAAATCACCCAGTTCACTTTATGTAAGAGGGTCCACGGTACTGATCTGTGGTGGCTGAGCTTAGAATCCATCTGACACTGGTGTTTTGGAGACAAGTGAAGAAAACAGAACGAACCAAAGTATTTCTCAGTTCATTTGCTCCTGATGGAAGAGACTAAAAAAGGAATCTATGTGTCATTAGGAAAGTGTTTTGTTTCCAGCACTGAAAATAAAAAGTTAGGGAACAAACTTTGAGCTTCTCCCAACACATGGCAATGATTTTTGTTGGAACATTGTCCCTCCCTCTTTCCAAAGCAGAACATGAGCAACAGAACAGTGTGTTTTGTATCCCCTGTCACTGTGTTCTGCATGCTTTTTCTGCAGGTGTGTGTGTGTGCTGTGTGTTGCGCCTGAGGGGAAACGTGCTTTGGTACAGCTGAGTGGGACGGGCTCTGACCTAACCCGTCCCCTTTTCCTTCATATGAAGCTGGAGAAGCCCCGCCTCCCTCATTGTGGCCTTGCACAGGCAGAGGCGAGCCTGCCTGCATGTGTCAGTGCGAGTCCACGTTTCACACGTGTGACCACCGTGGAGGCGGCCGGAGCTGTAAGCTGCTTTGTGAGGCTTAGGAGGGCAGCCACTCACTGGCAACTCAAAGGGCTGTGTTTGCTACATGCCTAGAGGGGGTGATGGCATAGCTGAGCACTGGAGCACGGTGCCCAGGGTTTCACATAATGCTGGGTCAGGGGTAGCCCACTGAGGTGCCGCCCTGAACTGTACATGGTCCCAAACACTGCTCTTGTTCAACAGTCAAAGAAATGACAATATTAATCAGTCCATGAAAGTATTTGCCCTGCTTTGCCCAATTAACCAACAAAGGGCTGTGTTTTATTGATGAGGCATATGTGTAAGTGTGTGTGATTAATTTTAACCCATAAAGACCCAGTGCTACTTTTGTGACAGTTCCCAAATACATTTTCTTAATATTTAACCATTTTTAACTGATTTATCACCATTTGTGATCATATTATCCTCTGTATTTGCATTTTTCAGTGTAAATCATGTATTTTCCTGTATTGATTCACTGATCATGTAGATGTTCATTAAAAACTCAGAGTAAATTCGAAGGTTATTATATCAGAAACAGAAAAAACTGAAGAAAAAGTGGCTTTTTCAGCAAAGATATCAATACTGAATGTAAAACAAATGTCTCCATCTACTGTCATTGATCCAAGTCCATGGGTTTTACTAATGAATCAATGTTGTAGAAGATGATGATGTTTCCACGTTCACTACGGCGCCTCTGAACATCCAAATGGCTCAAATCTGATTATGATTTAAAACTGAGAAACTGCATTTTACCTTAATTATTTACATGAACTAATAGGATTAGTGGATCAACAAGTATTAAACAGTTTATATCAGTAGATGCTTTTAGATGTTTGGGTCTTTATTTGTTAAATTATGGATAGACTGTTTATCTGCCACGATCAATTATTGAATTAGATTTTCTTTTTTTGATTCATTATCCTTCCCCAGTACCCAGTCAAATAAACATATTTAAATATGTTTGAATGACTATGAATATGAATTTCGGATGTAGCCACTTGTTTCTGACTGTAACTGAGCATTATCCCTCCCCCAGTGTTGTTATTTACACAACACACATAATAGCCTTTCAGCACTGAAAAAAGAAATGATTAGTTATTTATTTACAAGGACTTATTAATTTTCCTTGCAGTTTAACAAGGACCGGCAGTTTTCATTTTGTTTGTACAGCTTTTTTTTTTTTAATTATCTAATTGGAGACAGTTTGACCTCCATTAAAAACAAAATGCTACTATAATAAAGTGGCTGTTCAACCAAAAGAATCATCTGTTTTCATACCCTAGAGGGTCATATAACTGTTAATAATAAGAATGTAGTATTATGTATAATATCATATTCTACACTGTTGCCCATAAAGTTGGAATAATCTTATTTTCAGACATATTCCTATTTTTATTCCTATTTATACATATCAGTAATCACCTTTGAACAGGTGTAATGATTACATACTGAGTCCCAGTTACACTTTCTCTAACAAGAATAAATCACATCGTCACAATCAATTCATGAGTAGAGGTACAAATTGGCAAGAGCGTATTATACAGTGAAAGTGTGATGTTTGCTGTGAAAATCTGAAATCACTGCAACTCCAATAGAAATACTATTGAAATTTACTTAACTTGATTTCCTGTTAGCTTTGGTGCTTTATTTTTTCCCTATTTTTTTTTTTTTTAATAATACTTGACATTTTTACTGCACAATGTATTTATGTATCAGTTATGAGTTAATAATAATCTGTAATGGTAGTAACACACAAACTATATCGGTCAGTCCCTAATTTAAATATCCTGTCTTTCATTTTTAGCTCAGTTCAGATAAAGTTAAAGTGCACAGGGAAGCATGTTAAACTCTGCCCTAACACAGTCCTACAATGTTCTGTGTTTGAGAATGATTAATTGTGGTGCAGATGTAATGTCCAAAAAAAAAAAAAAAAAAAAAAAAAAAAAGGAAGTACACACACCCACACATTGAGTATACCCGCCCATGGAGAGTGTGTCCTGCAGGACTTTGTGTTCACTGCTGTTGATATCACAAACTCCCTCCCTCTAGATTGAGTCCATGTTGAGAGCTGGAATATCAGGTTTCCTGTCTGTGTGCACAGTTTGTACTCACAGCTTCACCTTTGTTCCTCCTCTGTCAGCAGCAACACAGTGGTACTGCATCAGGGCACCCTCCGCTGCTCTCCAAGGATCCAAACCAAACCACTGGCAAACTCGGCCACCAGTGGCACCAGGGTTGCCAGGAGATAATTATCACAGGGAGTTAAAACAGCCTTTGTATGCTTTTGGATAATTGGAAACATATGAGTCACAACGAATCCTAAAAGCATTTAATGAGATTTTTCTTGGTCAGTGCTGCTGGGCTTTGCTTTGCCAAAATATTTCTTCATTGTGTGTGGTTCATTCATGGTTTCATTCTGTAAAAATGTACAATTGTTGTTTCTACGCATTCCCCTCTGCCGTGGAACCCCAGATGACCCTGCAGTGGCGCCAGTAGAGGCTGGGCACTCTGGAGGAGGAAGAGGAGGAGGAGGAGGAGGAGGAGGAGGAGGAGGAGCAAAGGGAAGGAGGGCAGAGAGGAGTATACGCAGATATTAGAGTAAATTTGTGAAGCTGAAGGAAAAGACAGCGAGCGCATATTACTGCAGTGTGGTCACATGCAACATGAGACACGGAGGAACAGGGTGTAACTGTTCACTTTCCGTATGGGTTTGAAGGAATGAATTGCTCCTGTGTGTACATTCTGCTTTATCTAATAAACCAATTCTGAAGTTCTTTAATACTTGCAAGTGATCAGCTGCACCAGGAAAGAGGTCTGTGGTCTGACTGTGGGCCAGTGGAGCCGTGTCTTTTGAAATGTGATCCTGTTTGTGAGACGTCACAGAGTGTAGCTCCTGGAATGTCCTGCATAGAGACAGAACAAACTCAACCAGAGGCCGTCTGTAATTTCTTATCTCTGCATGTGACACTTTATACAGCAATAATATGAAATAGGCACATATCTGCAGTCTGACTGAGAGGAGCCACAATACAGACTTATTTCATGTTTATGCTAGATGCTGAAAATATGCAGAATGATTTTGTACCAACACCAGGCACATCTGATTTTAAATATACTCATCTGGTATTTTCTAATTGATAATATCAGTTTAGTTATGATTATTTACTCACTTTTTTATCTTTTCTCTCTAATTTGCCTCAAAACGGGTGAATATCTTTGAATTAGAATTAATAAATGCACTTTATGCATTTCATAGTCACATTAATTTAGTGTAGTGTAATCTCACATAAACAATCTGTGATAAAAAGCTAACATTAAGGCTGTATTGCTTTGTTTTCCAGTTAATGTGTTGATGTTATGGGTGTCTTGGTGTCATCAGGACCTGTTTTGGTTATACCGACCCTGCCCACCGGAGGCAGTGTTCTGCTGCTTTCTGTGCCAGTCCTTGTTCATGAAAGGCAGGGTGCTACTGTAGACACATGATGCAATCATGTTGAATATCGTCACACTGTTGCAGCATCTATTCTCCTTTGAAGCTTTTGCATGTGTTAATGATCATGAGCATAACAACATGTCTGTAAGACGTGACTTTAAGACGCGTACGTGTGGCTCCTGTTGACATATGGAACAGTTGCAGAACAATACTTGTCACTAGGACATATTGACATAATTGTTTCATTGCACAAGACAAGGCCGGGATTAACATTTATGTGGACATTTTGATGGTTCAGTTGGTTCATGTTCTGCTGTTGGTATGTAATACTTGATCTGACCTTAACTTGCTCACTCACACATGTGACCCTTTGCAACAGCACATGCAGTGTCCTCCCCTGTTGCACAAGGCAATAAGTAGATATGTGCATGTGTTTGAGGCTGGGAGTGTGCACATGACCAACGACTGTAGCTCAAAAAGACGCTCACATTGAAACCATCCTGTGTTTGCACATCTGTGTGTGCTGAACAAACAGGTAATCCCCTTTATATATCAATCATTTTTTATTAGATTATTCCATTTATGCTCAGTGTCCATGTGTCTGTGCTCCACCTTTGTGGATGTTTTCCTAATTTATTTCTCAGCCTCTGTGTCATGTTTAATTCACGCACAGCTGAAGCTTTCAAGGGTTATCTGCAGATCTGCACTTTCTCAAGGCTGATTAACATATGTGCATCTGGGATATTAGCCTCATGTAATGTAATTCATATGCAACAGAATCAAGCTACAATCTTAGCCTGTTGTTTGCACATACAGTTTGATCAGGCTGATATAGGCGATCCCTGTTTGTGTGGTATATCACAGCTTCTTCTGTGATGTAAGGAAGGATAATTAGGGTGTAAAGGTAATGTGACTCAGGGGATCACATCCTCCTTGTGTAAACTGGGTGTACACATTGTAGAGACGTCAGAGAGTGGGACATAAAGGGGTCTTTTGTCAGAGGTTCAGCCTGCAGAGGGAACTTTGGAAAAAGATGACAGGCTGCTGGTTGTATGTGAGTGTGCGGAGTCCTGCTGAGCTCTGTTTCCACCTTCCCTCCGTCTCCACACACACCTCCACACCATACTCTCCCCACTGAGGCACGACTCTGGTCACCGTGGATATTAATACACTGCTCTGCCACTGAGTGCGCTCAGCACAGGAGTGAAAATATCTGACAGGCACTATTTATAGACTATGCAGGCGGACAGGCGGAATCCACGGCAACACGATCCAGCCTATTCTGGAGTCGTGTTCCACAGAAATCGCCTCAGTGGAAGGAGCTGCAAAGCCCATCGGCCAGGAACACAACTTGGCCAGGGTGGTGAAGAGTTTTTTTTATAGAACGCCGGTGGCAGTTATGGGTGGGGAAAGCTGTTGTAGAGTATGCACATGAAAAAGACACACATGAAGCTGTTAAAGGAAACACATGTAATGTAATATTCATGCAGGTGTGCACTTTTCTTGCCTCCCTATCATTCTCCTGGGGGTTTTTAGACATGGACACGCACGTGCAACCTCAGCGAAGGCTTGCACTGTGCATGTACATGTTGAAGAAAAAGTGATGCCATCTCTAAGGAATGCATGTGTTCATTTATGCGGTAGTGCTTTTAATCAAATCCACATTTAGATTTTGAGCATACATGAATAAAAGATGAGTCACACAGCAGCAGCATGAGAGTGTAATAGCCAAGTGTCAGACGCGGGTCAGCAGGGTGGATTGACCTTCGTTTGGTTTATGTCGTTGTGAGAATTTGGACACAAACAGAGAGGCAGGGATAGATTAATAGTACAAAGCAACTTGGACGCATGTTGACCTCTGCCACCCGCCTGATTATGCAAATCCCCGACAGAGACATGACGACAAGCACACAGGAGTTATACAGTACCTCCACTCCCCCTCTGATCTACACAGGGCTGATTTAGCCTCATTCATCACCAGTGACATTTTAATCACAAGTATTTTTGATAGGCACGGGGCTTGTTGCTTGTTCTCAGCAAAACAGTTTGATTTGGCTAATTGGGAATTTCTGCAGTCCAAAACATGTCCATCCTAATCACACATGGCTGCCAGACAGTACACGCTTTTTATTGTGAGTTGGCTGCCTTCAGCTTTACAGCTTGATAATAGTTTGTATTGTTGGATATGAACCAGAGGCTGAGGCACTGTCACTATACAAGTAATCCATCAGTGTGTGTGACGTACACAAGAGGAAATACAACAGATCGCACAAATTGTTCACAGACAACAGAGTCAGTAATGAATAGTGTAACCTCATGTTGTGTAACCCCCCCCAGTACCTACACACATCTCTGTCTACATGTTACTGTGCTGCATAGATTCTGTCTGCTTGACAACTGCCTGTTTTTTGTTTTTATTTATTTATTTATTTTTGTGTCAACCAATACCAGGAGACCTATATAAAGTTTCATTTTATGAGAGCAGAGCACATGAATAGACTTTTCTGTACATGCTTGCCCGTGCCTTGTTGACACATAAACTTGTGATCATCATTCTATATTAGGCACTCTCTTACGGTGCCAGTTTAACCAGCTGGCTAATTTTCAACTGTAGTCCCTGGGCAGCTGCAATGACATCCACAAAGACATTAAATACATCAAAACAGGAACATCATGAGAGGGTACACTGCATAAAAACACAGAGAACACATACGAACAACATGTAAACAAGACATACAACACAAAAACAAAGCAGACCACATGTTTTATGAATAACTTATCAGGTATGCCTTGACATTTCATTTTCTTTTAGATTAATTTTAAATGAGCAATAGGTGTCATAGAGTCTAAATGTTGGCAGATTGTTCCATGTGTGAGCTGCCCTCACTGAAAAAGCTGACTGTCCAAAGCCAGTCCTCCTCATAGGTATTATACAATCCCCTCCTGCCACAAATCTGGTGTGTATGTCATCAGTTTTTTCTGCCTTATAAAAGCACTAAGAGGAAGCAGAGGACAAGCATCTGTAAAGCTGATGAGGCTGTAAACGACAGGAGCGGCAGTTGTTAGTTTTGCTCTCCCTCAAGTTAAATACACAAAAATTACAAAGTACAGTGAAGGAAAAGCCAGGAAACCCAGTGGGCTTATCTGGAGCCGCAACATCACAACAGCAATAATAGCAATAAAAATATCAATATAAAAGAGGAGAATGTGAGTATGTTATTGTGTTTGTGTAAATGTTGTGTATATGAGGGGCATAAATAATACATGGATACTAGAGGATGACAATAGTGGATGTTTAAAGGCCAATATAATAAGGATAGTCAGAAGCAGGAAAAAGCAGATTAATCTGCTGCTCCTCCATGCTCCTCTCCTCTCCTCTCCTCCCTCTCCTCTCACTCTCCTCTCCTCTCCTCCTCCTCTCCTCTCCTCTCCTCTCCCTCCTCTCCTCTCCTCTCCTCTCCTCTCCTCTCCTCTCCTCTCCTCTCCTCTCCTCTCCTCTCCTCTCCTCGTCTATGATGCTCACTGCTTATGACACATTCAGTTGTCCTCCTCTAGGGCAGCTTCCTCCTCCTCCTCTTCCTCCTCTTCCTCCTCCTCCTCCTCCTCCTCTTCACTCTACAATACAGTGTGTGCATTTGAGTGTGTGTTTGTCATAAAAAGAGACAGACATAGAGAGTGGTAAACAGACGGACTGGCAGACTGGTCATCTGCTTGTCTGTTTTCAGACTACCAAACATTGCCTTTTTGTGACTACACTGTGTACTTGCAAGTTTGTCGAATGAGAAGGGAGGGAGGAAGGAGGAAGGAGGGAGTTCGCTCCTGTTATCTGAGAGCTCGAGTTCTGCCTGAGCATGTGGAGGGAAGTCACATGTTCGCGCCGTGCTTTCCAAGCCTGTCTGCTCACCTGGTGGTTGCCATGGGAACAGCCAGACAGCGGCAGACTTTGCACCAGCCTCCTCGGGGATTGTGAGAACAGAGAGGAGGTTTAAGGGCGAGGAATCTCTCTGGGTCTTTTAAAAAGCTGTAGGGAAAAACCTCCAAACTTGGGCTACTTGGGCATTTTGATGCTTTTCTTCTGTTTTATTTTATACACTTTAACACTTTAGTGCTTCTGAACATTTCAGCAACTTTGCCCTATCCAAGGTTTTAATAAGGACCCCTTGTTCTTTTTTGTTAAGCTATAAAGTTTAAAGACACCTTTTAACCACTGACTTTATATGAATGTCCCACTGTGTTTTAGAACTGATGAGCAGTTTATTCTTTTGGGAAATTTAGACAAAGGGAGGAATGTTTGCACACACTGATATATCAGACCTCCCTAATAGTGTCATGGCAGTGTAACAGCACATCTGAGGTTAAAACACACATTCTTTGTAGCCTCTCAGTATGTCACTGTCTGATCATTTGCATTCCCAAGAGGAGGAACAGAAACGCTCTGTTGTCCTTTTTCCTGTGTCCTAAAGACAACCCGCAGCTGGACTGAGGCGCTGCACGTTTTCAACGTCGAACGCGGCTGCAGCACAGAGCACTTGTTCTTGTGGTTAGGGTGGATTTTTTTCCTTAATTGTGCCTCCAGTTTATTATGCTGACGCTTGAATAGCAAGATGTTCCCAGCTTTATCGCACCAGTTGCACACTTCTCTCCTTTGTGTTTTGCCAGCTGCCCTAAGAGGAGGAGGGGGGCAGGGGGAAAGGCTGCGAGGCTACAGAATGTGTGTCTGTACATGTGGTCGATGCTGTTTACTAAACACTATTTTTAGTATCTGCATTTGATGAGGTGTTTTTAAATGTATTTCTGGTATTTGCAGCTGGATATTAAGCAGTGTTTGTTGCCCACAGCTGTGACTCTTGTGTGTAAAACAGTAGATTTTAGCCACTGTTTGGGTTCTAAACTCCTAATCTCTGCTGTGTCGGGATGGAAATGGAATCAGAACCTCTGATCCATCCTCCTCCTCCTCTTCCCGCCCTTCTTCATCCTCCCTTTCTAAGCCTCCGCCTGTTCCTCATCGTCCCAGCTGCAAGTCCTCGTAGCCAGGGGTGAACCAGGGAGCAGCAGCAGGAATGGGAAGGGGTCTGAGGGTGGGAGGGGTAGACAGCAGAGACGCAAAAGTATCCAGCAAATATTCAAAGACAGAGATGATGTAGGGCAGGACACTGTGGCCCAGTCCAGCTGACCACCCCCCCACCCTGTCCACCCATGTGGGATGACCACAACATTAACATGTGAGAGTCTCCAGCAGTCCCACAGGCTGGGAGACACTTACATAAAGCAGCTCCCGTTCTTGCTTTGCTCAGTCTCACATGGGGGAGCATGTGAGACAGGCGCTCTCTGTTGGTACCGCCGCTTTCACTTTATCCCACTCTTTTGTCTATCACTGTATCCGGACCGAGACGAGCACGCGGACATTCAGATGGACACCAAGTGTTCATCATTGTACTCTCATTGCCCTCCATCAGTCGGTCTGGCGGGGAAGTTAACTGACCTCGCCACCCTACACCCTTGAAATTGTGGTTTTAAATTCCCTTTTGCTTTTAGGCCCGTCTCCCCTGACCTGTGCTCAGGGCTTCTGGTCTCACCCCACCCCCCCCCTCCTCCTCCCCTCCCCCCTTACCCTCCTTCCTGGGCCTCATGTACGATGGCTAGAGGTCAGTGTGCATGATGTGCAGCTGTAGGGCAAAGACGAGTAGCAGGAGGAGGAGGGGCAAAAAGTGCTGACTACATAGGAACGGCCACCCAAATGACGTCACAGTCACAGTTTCAGCTCACAGCATTGTGTCAGTGCCAGACTCCCATGCTGCCTCTGTGGTGGAAGCAGCACAGCCTCAGATAAACATTCACAACTAACGGGTTGCCTCAAGCCAGCGCTGGTCAGGACCCAAAACAAAGCTGTATGCAGCGCTGTAGTGGTTTCAAAAAGGGGATTCTGAGGGATTATACTTTTCATGCACAAGGGGTAACTGTGTTTTCTAATACAGGAGGGGAAGCCACACATTACAACTTTTTAGTATTAATTTACAGGATTGCAGCTAATTACAGAGTGATGTTGGACCATTAAAAAGCATAAAGGAGAAAAAAACCTGTACATCTGTGTAAGCTGTACATTTGAGTTTCTTAAAGTAGCTTAGATAGAGCTGCACCATTAATCAAAAATGAATTAAAATCTAACTGCAAGGGCAGCCTCTGCATTTACATAATCACAAAAGGCTGCAATTTGAAATTCAAGTGTGTACCTGGTGATATTTTAGAAAAAATGTAAAATTCAAGATTTATTGGAACTAATAAAGACTGTTGGAAATAATGCAATTAACGTCCCAGTGCACCTTGTGCATGAAAACACTCGTATTAGGGTCATCTATTAGAAAAGCATTAGAGTGTCAAGGGAAATCAGAAAAAAAATGTGAAATATGTATGAAAAAGTGTGAAACAGGTTTGGAATTGCATTCATAATGGTCTTACAAGTGTAACTAACCCTGCAGAAACCCTGCATCTGCATTATTTGACGATTCATGTTATGGATGCAGCCCCAGCTCCAAATATGATGACATTTTACAGTGCATTCTTAAAGCAAAAGGTATTCACTTGTTAATAGAAAAGCGAATTCCCCCCTGTGGATCAATAATTATCTGGATCTGGATCTGTGATAAAATAAACACAGTACCAGAATTACACTACAAGCAAAATGTTTCCAGCTTAAAAGCTGTGAAACTTGACCAAATTTTTGTCATTGATGGAGAAAAATTAAGTCCAAATTGAAAGATGTCTGTAGTTTTAATGATACTTTACTGGGTCAAAATGAGACATTCCATTACTTGCTGAGAGAATGGATTTTACTTAAAGAATGTTTTCCTCTGAAGCTTCCAGTTCTACTTTAAACACTATCTGCAATTTTACTGAATACATTTCACTCTGTGTATAAATACACATTAACCATATGTATTTTTGGAAACAACTTTTAAAATCATATATCTTGAAAACTTTAGCCAGTATTTAGTCATTTATTTTCTAATTCACCATATCATAAAATGTAAAATTTTGGACATGATATTTTGGATAAATATCATAAATATTGATGTTCATATCTCAAATCAGCATGAACAGGACATCTTATGAGCAGTAGCCATGGTGTGTCCCAAAATTTTTGTCCATATAGTTTAGAAACATCAGTATTTCCTTAAAGTTTATTGGGAGATTTTTCTTCCGAAGTGAGATGTGAGGAAAGTAGATGGTTGGTTGTGGTCAAAAATTATTTACAGTCAGAGCAGAACAGAGGTAGAGGTAGAACATGTAAAATCATAGTCATGAATGAAAAAAAAATCAATGTAGAGAGGAATTAAGTAAACGTGCAGACATCCGCCAAGGCAGATCAGTGTCGTCCTCCCCCCACGATCACAATCATCATCTTAATCATTTGTTCCTTGTGCCAGTATCAACATTTCTGGAAAATTCCATCAAAATCCTTCCAACCTTTTTGAGTTATCTTGCTAACAAACAAACAAACAAACAAACAAACAAACAAACAAACAAACACCAATGAAAACACAACCTCTTCCTTGGCAGAGGTAACAATTTAAACCAAGCATGCAATGCAATGATATTTATTGCAATATAAAACTATATTATGACATTTATCATTATTGTTTTGTATCCCAGACCCCTGTTAGAAAAGAAACACCTCAATTCAACGTGTCCAATACTTTTGTCTATATAGTATATGACGTAAGCAATTATGCTATGAGGCTAACAATAAGTTCCAGTGGTCTTGTGAATGAATTGTCTGTCAGTAATTAATTGATGTATCATTGAATTGTTTCAGTGCTACACTTCCATGACAGGATGTCGCCGTCCAGTGTCTTCAATATGTCATTAATGGCTCATCCAGACTGAATTAATCCTGTGTTCAGTTAAAAGCAGCTGCACTGCCTCCTGTCACCTGTAGAGACACTATACTATCACCCTCATTTCCTGCTTTCTGTGTGTGGAAAAGATCCCTGGGATTGTTTCCTATCAGTACACATATTCTGGGCATGCTTCCCAGTCGGCACAACGCCCTTGGCAGCACCAGATGTAGCGAGGCGCTGATTCCTGCCCGTCCTTTACCTACTTCCCTGCAGCTCTGCTCCGCTGTGCCATGGCCGGCCTGCAGACTCAGGCTCCCAGGCAAACAGGCACAGTACACAGTGAACTAGACGGATTATCTTTGTCGAGGGAAGAGATCGAGACAGATTATCACATAACAGTCCTCACCATCAGTATTTCACTCCCTCCAGGGAACCCAACAAAAGTCTCTGACTTATACAGATTATTATCAGGGAAATGCGCTGGTTAGCTCATTTGGAAGCTCTACGGAAGGAGCGTCAACAAAAGGGTTTATCCCAGGCATCCTATTTAGACGTTGTACGCCAAAGATCAGCTTCTGAGCTTTCTGACAAACTTCAGACATATCATACTGATAATCTAACTTCTACTTGTTAAACATAAATTGCTGTAACAGGAAAAAACATTTGAATAGTCAATGAGAAATGGTAAATTAAAGCACAGGCATTCTCTCAGACTGCGAAAACAATTTGTGCAAATGCAGACTTTCTGATCTCAACACTGTTGGCTTTGTTGGAGCTCTGTTCAGCGCTGTCAGCAGTTTTTGTTACTTATTGTCACATTTATCTCAGAGGGAAAACACACTCCCTTTGTGGCTGTTATTACTGGCATGTGTTTGCATTTGCTCTTCATAAGACGGGCAGCTTATGCCTTGGGGTGGTTTAAGGTCAGAGGTCATGACCCCTGTAGGCTCAGTATGGGGTGGTGACAGGACTTGAGAAAGTTTCTCATCTCATGACCATGTTTACATTTTGTTCCTTTTTGTATGAAAAGGCTTAATAATTTGTGTTGAAGGAAAAAATGACACTGCTGCATGATGGATGCTCTCCCAGTCCACTTTAAATGAATGATACCCTTCAGAGCCTGCAGTACTGGCTCCTAGATAGATCTAAATAAAGCACAATCCCATGGCTTTATGGTTGATTTGGTCGCAGCAGTGGCCAGTGGAGATTACCACAATTCTTGGGGTTTGGCAGTTGCACTCTTCGGTAGATTTATGTCAGTGGAATTAATCATTTGCTTTTTCAGCAGTAGATTATCTTTGGATTGTTGCCACTCAGAGTCCATTTAGGGCAGGCCTTGGCTGCATTGTGGCTTTAGAGGTTAGCCCTGTTTTTAAAAAAATACAGACATCTTTATTATTATTTCCAAATTAAGACCATAGAGTGATTTTCTTCTCAGCTCGAAATTGTGTAAAATGAATTGATTATGCTGGACTTGAGCACGATGAGGCAGGTTTTAAGGAAAGAAGAACGGCGCTGAGGTGCCACTACATACCATCACTGCTGCTCCTTGTTAGTGAAATAGGGGCTTATAGACTGTTAACAGTGTCATGGTGTCTTGGTCATATGGTTGCCACGGCAACCATGACATCAATGCAGACATAGTGATGCATGAAAACTCTAATAGCAGGGGATCCGGTTGCTAGGCAACCTGAACTCAGGGAAGTCATGGGGCAGACGGCCAAAGTCTTGTGAACTGGGGCTTGTGGGTGAAACGGGGGGATTATTTCCCCTTTGATTTGAATGTACTGCTGTCAGGTTTGGCTCTTTGAGAGAGCACTCAACCCATACTGAAACTGATACTCAAACACTTCAACACCAACATTATACTTGAAACGCCACATGCTTCCTCAAATCTATAACATCTGAGACTTTTATACAGATTTTCTGTCAAACTAAATGTAGAACTCTTGAGAAAGTCATTTCAGGACAAATGCATGACTTTGTGTTTATTGCTGTTTTTTGAGGCACATCATTTGTGATTTGACTGTAATTAAATTTCCATAATTAAATGCATTCAGTAAGTCAGTATTGTTGTTATTATGCTTGTTTCTAATCTGCCTTTGACCCAAGTCTTATTTGTTTCAACCCCCACATAAATTAAACGCTCATGCCGGAGCTAGAAAACAGTGTCACACTTTGTCCACCCACTGACTTTCTCCATGAGTTTGCAACATTTTAAATAAATAAATGAATAAATTATTATAGTCATGTCAGTAAAAGATAAGTATTTTACCTAACGTCTTAAATGGCTACTATGACTTGACTGCACCTTTGTTCTTAGTTTGTTTTTAAGATACAGGACAGTCACAGTTCGATAAAATCCATCATCATCTCATCTAATTGAAATAAATGTAAGATACTGACAAGAAGGCACATCAGATCAGCACAGAAATAACACGACTTGGCTTCAAAGTTAAACTTAAATTAACTCCTCCGTTTTTTTGGAGAGGATGATGGATTTGCCGATAAAAAGCACAAAGAACAAGATGAAATCAATGTTAACGATACTAGACTCTAAAGCATTCAGTTTTTATTTGACAGTTTATTTTGCACAAAACATAATAAGTTGAGATCAGTACAGTCAGATATCAAGCTTAGAGCTCCACTGAAATCAATCCAAAAACTAACATGCAGTTAGTAAACCCTTAAAGGTCAAATGTTACTGCAATTTGAGTTTTGCAACTGTTTCTAATTTCAGCTTCAGTCTCAATTCTCTTTCACTTACATTTTCACTTCCCTTCTTTAAAGTCCTTTGCTACAGTGGAATGCATTAAACAGTGTGTATGTTAAAGAAGTCAAAGTCCGAACATAACCTTTACCTTTTAAGTGCTGACGTTTACACACATATGTCACAAATTCCTGGTAATTCATGATTTATATTTAAAATAATTACTTTCTGTTTTCTCAATAAATCAAAGTCTTTTCACTCATGTAAGAAAAGAAAAGTAATATCTCAGGAATGACTTGAAGGAATGTCTCAAAATTTGGCGCAATAATTCACTCTGACTTAAGGTTGAACTCATTGAGTTTTGGTGGCCATAGGTCAAAGGTCAAGGTTACTGTGACCTCAAAAGGTATGTTTTTGGCCATAAGTCACTGTCACTAATTGTACACAGCTCACAACTGCAATAAGTGTTGCAACAAGAAGGATGGTGATCATATCTGATTGAACGGTCTTGTTTTTGTCTGGATGGAGTCACACTCATTGTAGCAACAAAATTTCGTGAATATGAAGAAATCCTATATGCTGTGAAAGACAGCTCATGTGAGTACTTGTAATCAATAATAAAAGTGAATCATGGTTAATAACATGTTTGTATTGTTTCAACCATCATTTCATTCAGTTACAACAACATTGTGGTCGAGTTGATTTCTACAGACTGTCAGCGCTGTCATTTCTGTCAGCAAAATCTGATGGGTAGAAACTAAATCCAGATGAATTCAACAAATGTAAGTGGCCACTCATGTGTCTTTACTTGTCTCATTTGTCTTTGTTTGCAAATCTCAGCTATTAACTTGATCAGCGGTGCTATTATGTGAACACAAGTGATTGCCAAAACTGTAAAAATAAGATCCAAGTGCTAATCAAGCTAAAATGCATTTTAAAGCTTTAACATGGAATCAGGCCTGAAGTGGACTGTTGACTTGATCCTGCTGTTATTGATTCTGTTTCATGTAAAGAAACACAAAAGGATTGGATTAACCCATAAAGACCCAGTGCTACTTTTGTGGCAGTTCCCAAATGATTTTTTCTCTCTATTTAACCTCTCTTAAGTGATTCATATCCATTTATTAATTTTTTCCCTTTGTATTTTTGCATTTTTCAGTATAAATCATGTATTTTCCCTTATTGAATTCACTGATCATGTAAATGTTCATTAAAACTCAAAGAAAATTCAAAGGTTATTACATGAAAAACTGAGAAAACTTAAGAAAAAGTGACTTTTTCAGCAAAATACATCATTAACTGAACATAAACCAAATGTCTTCATCCACTGCCATTTATGTTCATGTTGCCATGTTTGTGTGCTTTTTTTTTTACATATATTTATTGAAATTTTGAAAGTTACAATCACAGTACATAGATACAATGTTAGCATAAACATACAGTATGAACTATAGTAACCACAGTCCCAACCCTCCTACCCTGCATTGCATATATCAGGGTTTACAAAGAGGAAAAAGTAAAAGCATAAATAAATGAAAATAAAGAAACAAAAATACACATAAAGTTACAAAATTAAATGCATGGTGCAATACCATAATACGTGTAGGCCATGCTCTACACTGGCTCTATAATCCCTCAGATGGTGTCATTGCTGTCTGAATACATTTTAACTCCATGGGTTTTACTGGTGAATCAATGTTGTAGAAGATGACGGTGTTTTCACGTTCACTAGGGAGCCTTTGAACATCCAAATGGGTCATATCTGATGACCATGAAAAGATGGCAAACTGCATTTTACACCAATTATTTTTTACATGTATTGATAGGATTAGCGGATCAACAGGTATTAAACATTTTAGATCAGTAGATGCTTTAGGATGCCACAGGCTGTTTGGGTCTTTATGGGTTAATTGTTCAACCAAGTATAGCTATGACTATTGTTTTAACTGGCTGTACTTCTTCTGTTCTCATAACCCACTTTTAGTCCCAAATTGAGCACTAAGTTAACTCCTCAGATGGGACATGCCAGTGTGGACTCCAGCCTTTACTGTCAATACCTGTCTTATTGATGACTTACAGAGCACCTGTGACGAGTACACAGAGAGAGGAGGCAGGGAGAATAGGATTTATGACCTACGGATGAGTCTGAGCGTGTCGAAGAACTAGTATTATGACTCAGAATGAGATCACCTCAATGGGAGATGGATGATGAGGTGCTCATCTCTCTCCCTCTGGCAGAGCACATGAGTCATACCGTACAGGAAATGTGTGCCGTTATGAATGAAGCCCGTCAGGAGCCCTCACTATTACGACCCTAATTAGAAAGGGAATCATGCACACGTTCACAAAGTCTGTGATGCTTTTATGACGACAGAAGTATTAGTCAGAGTCATCGACGGACACCCGGTGGACTCCATTTAAAACAAAGAAAAGAAATTAAGTGATGCAAACAATGAATGGCCATGCAAAGAAAAATGAGTAATTCCTCATGGTGTTACCTCTTAATATTGTTCTCTCTTTATCTCACGACATCAAACTTGATGCCAAAACAAAGAGACAAAAATGATCTTCTTAATCTTAGGCTGGGATTCTGCTGAGTGACTTGTTTGTATTGGGATGAAACTGGCACATGGCAGCTTGTGCTATTCCCCTTATGTGGTAATGGGTAAATAAAGAGATGTTAAAAACAGAAGCAAGCTCTGCCACTGTGGTAGATTGAGGTACTTATGTCATCCCTGTGGCCTTGGGTGAACCTATTTATAGGAAGTGTTGCCTTTTATATTGGTGCCAGCATTAGTTGCCTTTATCCTGCACAGACAGCGTAGCATTAGTTATTACTTGTTGATGTGGCCAAGACTCAATGAATCACATGTCTGTGGATGACCACGAAAACATGACACTGAAATATATGACAACATAAACAGGGTTGGAAATGACACATTTTCAAGAATGGGATGTACTGTATATATCAGTTTTATATGATATGTGTAGAATGTAACTTTGTTTATGTGAATTAGATTTAGATTTTATTTTTTTTCCCCTGAAACCTGTGAAAGTAGGAATTATGACAGTGGCCCTGAGGATCACAGCACAGTTTCAGAAAACATATGTAAAGGGCAAGAAGTAGCTATATTTGGATTTAAATACATTCAATATTTTTATAAAACATAATGTGTTTTGCAAAGGTTGCTGTGTTACGCAGAATATTGTGTTTTGCAAAATTCTTCTTGGTATTTCTCTTGGTTCTGAAACTGAGACGAACTACCAAGAAGAATGATGACCTGGGCAAATGGGAACCTACACAGACATTCTGCGAAATGTGCTTTCTAAGATGTCATGTTTTACAAAATGGTATCCAAAATTGCCATCCGTAAATATTGTAAATGAGTGTTTTGCAAGTGTTTTACGAAATGCTTTGTTTTGCAAGAAGTTGTATTTTGTACAATGAAATAT
The DNA here is from genome assembly GCF_902148855.1 of Sphaeramia orbicularis. Taxonomy (NCBI): domain Eukaryota; kingdom Metazoa; phylum Chordata; class Actinopteri; order Kurtiformes; family Apogonidae; genus Sphaeramia; species Sphaeramia orbicularis. The sequence continues at coordinate 8,308,302 of NC_043976.1, forward strand.
GTTCTGCGACATTTTAAATTTTCTCAGTGGTTGCCACCATAAATTCAAGCCAAAACAAATTTTCTCTGCTTTTTGTTTCCTCCCAGAAAAGACACCAGCAGAGCTCTTTACAAATGGAAGGTTTTGCATTGACTGATTGTGGTCAGCTTGTTTTCGCTCTGAAACCTGATAGCCCCTGGGGATACACCACTCAGTCTTCACCACCTAGGGACTTCTGGGGAACAGAGGGCTGCATCTGCAAAACAAACAGCATGTCGCCCTCACTGTCTTACTACCGTCCTGCCAACTGCCCTTTTCTGCTGGTTGCCATGACAGCACAGGGAAAACTCCTGAAACCAAAACATTGCTCCAACTCAATAACACTTCCTCAGTAGCTCGACCACATTCTGGAGCCAGGGCCATTGAAGAATCGAGTGGTTATATCAATTGTAATCTTAATAAGGATCTTGCAAAATAAATAGTACTATATTAATCCCTTTGCCCCACTCTTCTTCTTTTCTTGTTTGACAGAAAGCCACCTATTCCCTATTCCCTTTATTCCCAAAAGCACCAGGTGGGGCCATAAGGTGGAGGGTTTAAACCTATAATAAAACACAAAGGCTCAGCTGCTCCTGACCGATTGTTGTAACCTCACCTGCAGTAGCCTCCCCCCTTCACCCTATCAGCGCAGAGTTGCACAACACTGCCTGGCTAGAGTGTCAGTCACCATGGTGATAGAATATGCACTGACAAATATTGTTGGGGGGGACTGTTCAAGGTTTTTGCACACTGCTCATGGCTTAGTCTAGGGAAAAGCCTTGACACAGATTGACCAGGGAGCCTCCAAGTCTTGCCAAATATAGGGCACGGATAAAGATTTTCTCTTTTCTTTTTAGATCAAAAGTCGAGGGAATGATGTTTGAGTACAGCGGGTGTTTGTGCCTACTTTAATGTCTGATGCTATAGCCTGAGAATATATCTTAGATGAGAAATAGAAGTGTGGGAGTGCATGAAGATAGAAGGAATCTGTGAGTTTCACTACAGAGGCGATAAAACTGTGTCACCCTCAGTGCAGGGTTTATTTTATGTTCTCTCAGACTTCAGAGCTGCTGACAATCCGACTGTCACCACGACTGACTGTCTGGAACTAATGTATGCCTGACCTGAGACGGCTTGTCCTCAGTCTTTGTCTCTGCAGTTATCTGTCTGTCTGTCTGTTTGTCTGTCTGTCTGTCTGACTCCCTGTCGGTGTGTCATGACTCATACGTGCCTCTGTACGCCTATACACAGACGGATTCATGACTTGATGATTTCTGGCTATGCCGTGAGTCAGCCTCATCACATGCCTCCTCCGTAGCGGTGTGGGCTCACCAAGTGTTGGCCGCATCTTTGCTTTTGTCATCAGTTTTGCTTGTGCTTTACTTGAATGTACTACTTAATTAAAAAAAAAATCTATGTACTTTTATGTCATTTTTACTTCTCCCTCATGCAAATGACATTCTTTTATTTTGTTTAAAGTATAATTAAGTCAAGGTGAGGCCATTCTATAAGCCACAGGTGTCAAACATGTGGCCCGGGGGCCAAATCCGGCCTGCCAAAGGGTTCAATCTGGCCTCTTGGATGAATATGTGAAATGCAAAAATTACACTGACGATATTAACAATCAAGGATGCGAAAATCATTTCAAGTCATTTCAGTCTTAAGTGGATCAGAGCAGTAAAATACTATCATAATAACCTATAAATAATGAAAACTGTAAATTTGTCTCTTTGTTTTAGTGTAAAAAAAAGTAAAATTACACAAAAATGTGTACATTTACAGACTAGCCTTTAACAAAAAATGTGAATATCAGAAATGTCTTAAGACAAGTATGTGGAATTTTAAAACATTCTTCATGTTATTTAATGTTTTGTGTATTTGTAGATCCACTGTGATCTCTAAGTTGTGATTCACATGTATAAATGATAAACTAAGGCGTAACATTGTTAACGTTGCACTTATTTTACTAAAGAATTTTCAGGTTCATATTTGTTCATGTTATATTCAAGTACAATTCGTAGATGTAAACATTTTCATTACGGAATTTACTTTTTTCACTCAAAAGTTGTTATCCTATTATTTATATTATTTTACTGGTCCGGCCCACTTTATATCATATTAGGCAGGAAATGGCCGCTGAACTAAAATGAGTTTAACACCCCCGCTATAAGTCTTTTGGGTTTCTGAACTCACCTGCACATTTTCGTACCCTTCTGTCTATCAAGAGATATGTACATATATTTGTCTTATTTTATACTGTATGTAAGTAAACACTGATATAGTCTATGTATATTTTGTTTTATATGTAGTAAATTTATATGTTATTTGATACTGTCTGTGGCATCAACCATGGATTATTAGTGACGGTATATTAAAGTGTAGTACCACCAATAGCCGCTAGATGAGAGAAAAAGCCTTGTACTCATAGACCTGCAGTGAACTTGTCTTGTTGATTATGGTGTTTTTTTTATTTGGACACTGTCATAAGTTTCTTTTGGTCAATCCTAAAATCTCTCCTCTGTTAATAATGTTTCGGGGTAAGGAAGGTTTTTTAATACAGCTCTCAAATTAAAGGTTAAAGTTACCTAGCATTAGCATTAGCATTAGCGTTAGCATTAGCACATAGAATACGTTAGGAGAAGTGAGTTGCCATTGGAGGAACACAAGGACCAACTCCATATCTTCATCAATATCGTGGTCAGGGTCAGTGACAAAAGAATGAAACTATATGTAACTGTTTTTGTTTTATTCATTTTACGCCGTCAGATGATTTCGTTATACAAACGTGATGATTTTATTCATCTAAATATCATTACTAGCATCAAAGATCTAAGGTCACAACAGGCAAAACACAAACTCCTTGCTTGAAAACAGCAGTTCTAAAACCCATGGTGCTTACCACTTTTATATCAACTGTTAAATTAATACCAACTTCTTGTTCTACAAAAAAATCACATTAATTCCACCTTCTTACATTTTTTTGTTTCCTGTTTGACAGCATACTAAATATCTCAGCCTTGTGGACCAAACAAAACATTTTATTTCTTGAGAAAGACTCATCATCAGTTTTAAAATCTTTGTCATTTTATAGATCAAAATCAAACATGATTAATAGCTGACAAATACATCATTAAAAAGAGTTGCACTTCATTTTATTCTGTGCTGAAAACAGTGACTTGCATTCATAGAGCAGTATATGTCAAAATGAAGCGCACAAAATGTTTGACTTAGAGCAGCAAATGCTGCACAGTGACACAGGACACCTTTAAACCATGACAAATGTAACAAAAAATATGAAAAATACTTCTGAGGCAAATGTATCAGTAAAAGAATCAGTAATAGATATGCCTTACTATTTTAGAAAAGACATTAAATACAAATGTGGTTGAATATAAGCTTCAACAGTATTATTAATGTAAGAGAAAGAAAAAAATAGAAGGTGTTGTAGATGAGGTGTATACTGTATTTACCTTAGCTTCAAGATAATAAACCAGCAAATATGTGTGTGTGAAGAGACAAAAAGCACAGAGATGAAAAGTTTTTAAGTTGTTTAACTAATCAGTGCCTTTTTTCCTTCAGTCAGATGTTCCTTTATATGACCAACTTCAGCCTTGATGTTTTTATAGAATTGCTCAGTAACACCTCCGATTTTTCACTTTTTTGTGTTGCTGTGTGTTTAGTTTTTATTTTAACACAGAAGCAGGTACAGTATTGTGCAGAACTGCAGATCTAAGGTGACTGTCTTGGTAACCCTGAGCCAGGTCTGTGTTCTGCGCTGGAAGCAGTTTGAGCAGATTATTACATGGCTGGAGTTCAGAGGTCAACACTCAGCAGGTCAGTGATACCAGGCTACAGCTGTATGTGACGTACACAAAGCACATGAAGCACACAAGACTTCTGCCTGCTCCTGCACGCTTGTACACTGTGTTACACTATGTACACTCAGATCACAGTTATCTAGTTAATGAATGTCGAAAGCAGCCCTGTTACAGCCTACTCAATGTTTTATTTGTGATTCAGAGCCTTTTGGGCAAGATTATCTTAAATACACACAGTCGATCATCAGCAGTGTATGTATTTGTGAGTGTGAGCATGTTGTCAAGGCCCCGCCACTTTTAGATTACTTTGTTTGCTGATGAAACCAAAAAGGACAGATCTGGCACATTTACATGTTGCTGGATGTGATGCAACAGAGGACAAGAGAGATTGTTTTTCCACTGAAAACAGACTTTCATTCTGTCACATATCACATGTATTTGTCATGGAGTGAAGATGTTAGAATTGTAATGTGTAGAACCAGACTCAGAGTTTATATAATGACACTTGAAAACTTCACTTGAAATTCTAGCTCAAGACAGATTTGATTAGTGGAAAATCCAAATGAATGTTGATATTTTTCTAAACAGAAAAATATATAAAATATTATCTTCCTCTTTGTCCGTTTTTTTTTTCTCTTTTTTCTTTTTTTAAGTTCTGTCCTCACAGACTGGTACAAATGCTCAGACAAACCATTGTTTCCTTTGTATATAAAAGTGTGGACACTGTGGATAATACTGGATATAGCAGACACAGAGGTTTTAATCTGTCATGAAGGTGAGCAGCAACAACAAGTTCAGTTATAAACCTAAGTTACATCAGTTGTTGGTTGGTGTTGTTGAAGTGTATTCTATACATGGTGTGGATTTGTCCATAACACTGACCCGGTCTTTCTTCCAAAGGTATCTGAGTTGACCTTGATCTACTGCAAGTCATTGGTTTTTACACATAGATTTGATGTTTTAGATGAAGGTACCTCACATAAACAATAACAGACAAGAACAAAATGGGGTGTGAAGCTTTATTTTTCCAGTCCACACAGATACACAAAACTGGAGTTTCTAAAAATCTCTCTTTGTGCAACCAAAAATTTCATTTATGAGCAGAAAAGATGTCCAGATATGGAGAAAAATATCTGCATTCATGTGGATGGGCCATAAATGTGTAGCTAGACCTTTAATTTAACAATTCAGAATATTTTTTTTTAAATTTGTCTTAGTTTTAGGTTTATGAGAATATTATTAAATTACTTGGCATAAAATATGGTTAGCAACTAGTTCTAGGTCGTAAAATCATACTGTAATTACTTTGATGATTGCCGTATAAATCAGGATTTTAGTTTGCAACTACAAAAAAATCATGCTGTGATATTTTTTCAAGGAGATGGGGACATCTGTACCCATCAAAAATACTCATTTATGTCTGGAGAATGTCATTAATAACCAAAGCATCTCTGAAACACCTCAGCACTTATTTATGCAGTTTGTTGTACACATTGAAAAATACTTGGCCGTATTACAGTTTTGATAGTGTATTGATTAATGTTGCCAGATTTTAAACCAAACCAGAAAGAAGTATAAACTTTGACTTGAGAGTGAGACTAAAAAGTCAGAAGGTCTCATCATAAGAACAAACCAACAATGCAATAAGTTATAAATATTCAGTATATTACAGTATTTGTTTTAGAATTTGTAGTAATTTCAGTTTCAGTTCACTTCCAGAATAGAACACAAAAAACGTCAGTTAAATAGGCAAGATGAAAAAATTAACTCTAAAAACTTAGCTCTAAAGTTAAGAAACAATGCTCCATGGTTTCTACTAAGATTCCTGATTTCATAATCATTCTTCAAATAACACTGTGGGAGGTGAAACAATGCTTTGATTGCATAAGATTTCTCCCAGCATCGCTGCAGTAAATCAGGTCTCCCTGAGCTGAAGTAAAATATTAGTGTGCCATTACCCAAATGGCGCTGTTACCTCAATGAAGCATAAGAAGATCCCATTTTATGAAGAGCAGGCACTGCAGCCCAACCCTGGTGTTGCAAATAAAATAAGTTTATGGTCGCCTGTAGATAGGCTCATCAAATATGGTGTTCGTGTATTATTCATAAGATAACTGCTTGTGAAAGCTATTGCAATCTTGTGGTTCATAAATCTGTGCAGACTGTCTGAATGCTGATGACTGCCCTGTTTAAAACTCTATCAGCTGAATATTTTATTGACTCATCATGTGCAGTGTGTAGCAACACACCTGCCTCACATATCCTGGTGTTTTGGGGTTTTTTTTCTTCAGTTTGCGTGGCGCTAATGACTGGTGTTCCTATGACGGGCATCCCACAAACACACAGACACACTGGCCTCCACACAAAGGCTTTATTAAGACTTTTTCCCCAGCGGGCCCAGCCGTTTTGGCTCCTCCCAGAGAGCTTTTAGACTCCTCTAACACACTCTCTCGCAATTAGCTGATCACAGAGAGGCAGGTCAGAGGTCAGACTCCAGGGGAAAGGTCAGCCGGCTCCTCCGTTTTACTTTTTCAATTATTTCCATCATGTGGGAAAGAGCTTGGTTTCCTAAGTTAATTATTTGATGAGGGAGAACTGGCTTCTATTAGATTTTGCAACCATAAGGACACTACACAGAAACAGATTCACCACTTGTGAAGACTTCTTACACCTACCAGCTGTGTGGATGTCACAACTGTTATCTCAAAAATGAGTTAAAAATGTCACAGTCTTCCAGAGCCTGAGGTGGGATTTTTAAACAGAGCAATCTGTTTGACCAGCAGTCATAAAAAATCCAGTTTATACCACCTAGTTCTCTCCACACTCACTGGTTGAGACCAACAACTGCCTCTGTATTCTCAGCACCAACCTGTGTCTATTTGGGAACTTGTTGATAAACTGTGATGTGCTAGAGGCACGCTGTGATGTACAGACAGCCCAGGCAAAGCTCACAGTGTCAGTCACTCCGTCTCCCTGGAGCACGTCTGGTATGCAAACAAAGAGGTGCCACACAACTGGAGAAATATGCTCATCATGACCTCCCCTTAAGCCTGTGGAATGTGTGAATCACACAAACATACAAAGAATGTGCACCTACACCCTTGGACACACGTGCAAACAGGGAAAAATACTCGTGGAGACAACAAAAACACTCCCATAGAGGCTGTTTTGAGTTTTCATACTGTATATCACACAGCGCTCCACAACAGATGGAGTTGCCCAGTTGTCATGGAAACATACATGATCAAGTTTCCATTTTTGTGAGCACTTCTAACTAATGTTGACTCAAAAATCTGAGACACAAGTTAAATTCTTAACCTTTAGGACTATTATTAATGAAAACACTAAAAGTCACCAAAATTAACTAACATAGTCTGTTTCTGTTATATTCATGAACAGTATGATTCAGAAACACCAGGGAACTCAATTATGTGCAAAAATAAAAATCCTCTCTCTTGGAAACACTTAAAGTAACAAGTTCCAATTCACAAAACAATGGGAGATAAAAACAGGACGGGTTTTATTCCATCTGACGCCAGATGAGGATGTTACCACCTTAAAGATGATACATGGGCTCAAATTGATTATAAAACACAAATGTTACTTAACCAGGGAGTGTAAATGAAACGCCATCAATGTTTGTTCATTTCTTGAGTAATTATATAACCTCATCATGTGTGATTAAATGTGTCTTAATGATCTCAGTAACAGTGATATTAAACTACATTCATGTGTGAGTCAGTGATATATTTGATTTGAGTTTTACTGCTTGTAAAATGAACAGGAAGTGATTTCTTTTTTCTTTCTTCTGTGTTTTTTTTGCGAGCTGCACCTGAGGATTCAATATTATCAGCTGAGCCCTGCGCTGCACCCACAGGACCACGGACCACAAAGCAGAAAACCGCTAATGCTGAACAGATGTTCATCAGCTGCCGAAATGGGATGAACTCTTCCTGCATGGTGGCTGGCTTCATTGGGGCTTTATGCTGCATTAAGGCGTTGCTGCAGTTTATTCGCTTGCTGTGGTATATAATCACATGATAACAAGGTAAATAGTCATGACCTAAATTCAATGCCTGGTTCCACAGCAGGAAAAAGAGGATTGTCACATACTATGTTAAATGTAAAACACTGTCACAGAGGTATTAGGCTACTGTTTTTTTAATATATGAGATCTGGTGAGTGATTTGCTTCTGTGACCCACAAAGAGACTGAGTGAGCCACATGGAGTTCCTGTGACTAACCCGGCTACACAGATGGACAATGTGGGAGGACAAGGGCAACAGAAAGAACAAAAAGAGAAAGAGATTAAGTTCACTAAAAATGGGCAGGTTTTTTTGTTTAATACAGGCAGGATTGTAGCATGAGGGTCAGACCAGCTAAAAGCCTTTATCAGGTCGGACAGAAACCTTGTCTGGGACCTGGTTTACCACATTATTAGCATTTTTCACAGGGGATATGATTTCTCAAACCATACAGCAATCAGTGACGGGGAGAGAGGAAACCTTAATCAACCAGGGGATAGGAGGACATATGGCTGGCTGATTAGACCAGCATTCACCTGCTGACTGAGATCCACATCCTGAATTAAGATGCCCTGGTCCCAGCAGGAGAGGGATGGCATCCGGAGCTGCTAAATGCAACCGTTAGACATGCATCTCTGTTTAGAATTCATGGTCGTACCAAGGGGGTAGATTGGTTTGGCCTCAAAGAAAGCTCAGATGTATGACGTAACAGGACCCATTTCAAAGAAGCATCGTTATAGGACGTTTACATGCCTTAGACGGTGGTCGTGTTAAGCTGTATTTATATAAGTGGGCCAAAAAGTGTGGGTCAGTGGATGTAATCCTGCGTAGAGAGTGGCTATCTTATCCAGGGCCATTTGATTGACTTAACAGGGGTCATTTACTGAGGTGACCCATAAAGTAGCTCAGACCTGACATACTTTCTATTGTAAGAGTGTATATACAGTTTTAATAAAATCTGGAGCGTTTCACTGATTGTGATTATGAAACAAGAAATAACACAGTGTGAAACAGGAAAAGGTCAACTTTAATTCAGTGAACCCCACTGTCCCTGTGTTCGCACCTCTATTTTCTTCTTATGATAGCTAATCTTGGCTTACTGTTGGCTAAGACAGATACCTATATTGTTATATAACCCATTGAGTCTGTTCAGTAGATTGCGGCGCTAATGTTAGTGAATGTGAATGGGGGAGAACAGTAAACATTAAGCTTGCTTAACGTCAGTGTGTGTTACATGTGATATGGACGAAACTGACAATGCACGTTTGTTAGGTATCGACCTATATGTATTTTTTCTAACATTTTGATCTGATACAGTTGCAACAAAAATGAAAATCTTGAAGTGAAAGAATTAAGACGAGGTAAAACCAGTGTAGCTGTCATGTTAGGGTTATTTTAACCATGACGTCTTTAAAAACATTGCTCTTCTTCAGACTTTTAGAGTCAACTTGCACTGATTTTCTAGCACCCAGCAAGGTTTTTCACTTTATTTCCACTCTATTCTAACATTTTGAGTAAAGACAAAGCTTAGTTGAAATGTCAATTGAGTAATATTTCGATATATATCAGAAATATATACGGGCAAGTTTTCACATGGAAGTGGAAGGTATATAGTCTAATTTTTTTTTTTTTTTTTCTCATTTCAGTGTTAATAGATTACTTCTCATGACGTGTAGCCAATCAGATGGTATGACATCAGAACCATGACAGAACATTTTGAAGTTATTATGTCTTGAGTCAGATTAAACAAATCCATTTTCACTGTTGCCTCATAAAGTTGGAAGACTTTTGTTTTCAGACACATTCCTCTGTTTTTATTCCTTTTTATACTCATCAGTAATCACCTTTGACCAGATGCAGTGATCATATATTGAATCCTAGTTACACTTTATCTTTCAAGAAAAAAATCACATTGTTACAATCATTTCATGAGAAGAGGTACAAATATTTTATTCCAACTTCATAGGCAACATGTAAACAGTCAATGTCAGATACGTATGACAATAAGCCAGGCCAATAATACTGTATTTGTCCCTATTTTTTAATCATTATCATGTAAATTGTAAACAAATAAAAAATGATAAACTAACTGTATTATATTGAGGCAATTTCCCATAATGTCCTAATTCCAAAATAATAATAATCATAACTTTATATTCCATACATGATAATAGAAATGCCGCTTCTGCATAAACATCCAAATCTCTCACGTTGTCATCCCAGTCACCTGTAATAACACCTGTGAATCCGATGGGATGGACCCCAGAGTTTCTCCAGAGTCCAGTTATCATCTTCCGCCTTCACGCTGACCCTTCTTCTGCAGAGTTAGACTTACATTCCCTTAAGAGGACATGCCATCACTACTTATTACACACACAGGGAAAGGCAGGGGAAAATAAGTAGGCCACGCTAGCATTATCTGTTTTTCATGCTGTGAATTTGGTTCGGAGCAAAGCCGACAAGGGCTGCATGTCCGGTGGGGGGATGTCAGAGGTGGTAAATAGACAGTGACATATCTTAATGTACACTGAGCTGAGGAATGACACGATGTATTAAAAATCCTGCCATGCACAAGTAGAGCCGTGTTTGAGCACTCTGAGCAGCTGATACACTGATTTCATATTACATATTTAACAGTAAAAAGCGCTTCATTATATTTGTTAGTTCTTGGAGGTTCATCGTTTTCTGGACTGTTTATAATTCCGACAGGCTTCCTAATTTTTCTCTCATTTTTTTTCTTTTCTGTTTGAAGTGGCTTCATGTTGAAACAGTGCAGCTGGGGAATGCCTTCAGTACGCTGATGTTCAGGTATGGTGAGAGCTGTCCAAGATAACAATCAGTCAGCAGATGGTCCACTGACCTCCCCATATGTGATTAGGCTTTTTAGTAGAGGCTTTCAGAAGATCTCTCATTTACTGCTTATTATACTGTCTGTGGCTCAGTGTATCAGAGTGGCACAGATTTGTCCGGCTGTATGATGTGGCGCATGCATCTGTTCTTTACTGGACATCTGAGAAAACTGAGAGCCTATACAGAAACAAAGGAAGTATGTTCCTCCTGATCCTGAACTTGTTAAATTAAGTTTGTCGCTCAAATATTTGTAAAATATAAAGAGCAATTCCTAACATTTGGGGACACACTGTTGTCTCATAATCCTGCTAATCTTTGTGAAATCCATCAGTATGGACTCGGATTAAGTATTCAACTGAAGCCGTTATTAAATGTTAAAGGGGTGTAAGCCTAATTAGGCAAAGACGTCCACTCCTGGGACAGTCCTGGGTGAGAAGCCTTCCTGCTGGCAGTTTCCAGACCACCAACGAAGAAGAAGATGAAGAATGTCTGTAGCTCAGCCTCTCTCTCAACCTCATCCAGGGCACTTTTCCCAGGGTTCAATTATTTAACAGGCACCAGCTTGGACTGTGTAACTAAATGTTGCTTTTGTTGCTTTTCTTTCTGCTGCTGTTCATTCTTATACTCGCAGCTATTTTTGTGAGCCCTATAAAATTCATGACTCAACTCGCGAGTACAGACATTTGCCACCAAAGTGTCACAGCTTCCAGCTGGTGGAACTGGGTAAAATGAGCAAATGAGTCCACGTCTGTCATGAGTGGGTCACTCACTGCGGCCCCACTGACTCAGGTCCTTCGCAGTCAGCAGAACAAAGAGTAAAAGGAGTTAAATCCTCACTGATGTCTCACAGCCTCAGTGTACATTTTTTACTGTTAATATGACAGCTGCAGCTCTGCTCTAAAGCATCTGAAATCCTCTCACATTCGTTGTATCCAGGGAAAACTCCCGGACAAGGGCAAGACAGTGATAAAAACCAACAAAAAAAAAAAAAAAACTTCATACAATTTCCTTTTTTCCATTATAACATAGATACAATAGTGCATTCATCAGGCTACACTCAGTGCTAATTTCCCTGTAGGCAACGTGCTCCATTTCACTCTCTGTGTCTGCCTTTAAAAAGCCAAGCACTCCCCTCCCACCCCTTTAGACGACCCCCCCCCCCCCCACACACACACACACACACACCCTCCTCCATCTCCACTTCCTCCTGTTCAGCAAAATGCTGATATGTGCGTAAGAGTGCTTATTTTTCTCATCCATTACCAGATTAATTAAAGTGTGGCTCTTGCCAATGCCCAGACGGATCCTCAATACTTCAAATGAGCTTAATCACCATGCACTCCCTAATCTCGTGCTAATTTAAAGAATTGCCTGGAACATACTGATGACTGGACTCTCCCAATTTTCTACCAGAAAGCTTTATCTGGAAAATTCTCTGCACTGACTAGTTCCGCTTTGGCACCATCAACCGCTCCAGTGTATTTCATGTGGAGTACAGCTATTTGACAGAGCTTTTCATTTGGATACGGTGCTTAAAGATTTCACTATGTTCTGTGACATGTAATGCTCCCTGTGCATGGGGATACGCTTGTGTTCTGGGGAGATAGTGCACTACGCACTGCCTTCTAAGACGCAGTGTGGTACGTGTGCACACTAAGGCAGGCATTCTTGTAGCTCTTTGTTGTCCACATGTCATGATGGATTTGGTCATTGCCAGCAGTGAGCGAGACTGACACGAGAGCATGCAGTATGCCTCGAGGAAAACACAAGCTCAGCCTATTGTGCCTATTTCACAGCACTCATTCCCCACCGCAATATCCCACTGTCTAATACGCACCGGGCTGAGTGAAGAAGAATGCAGATCAAATCAAAACCTGCATGCTCAAATCATATTAGTCCTCAAGTGATATGCCATTCTCATCCTCCTTCATTCATTTTGATTAATTGGTGCTTTATCTCCTCATTAATTGTTTACTATTGTGGGTTATTGTAGAATTCCCATGGCCAAATAATCTAAATGGGTGCTTATTCAAATGCACATGATGCTTCCAGGCCAATTTATCATCTAATTCCACAGAGGGAGATATATGCCTGATATAACTGATATCTTTGAGAACATGAAATTGGATATAAATAATTAATGGATAGAGGAATTTGATTGTAGGACACCTTTTTTTTTTGCAGTCGATAGGCCTACATTAAATAAAAATCTAACAGCATCGGAAAAGTCAGCATTATGATTTTTATTTCAATCTCAAAGTTTTGGTTTTGATTTTAGTTTGGTTTTAGTTAGTTTTACAAGTATGCAAGCAGTTATCATTTTATTTTTATAATAAGGGATTGATAAATTACATTAGTTTTCTAGGTCCAAGAAAAAAAAGGCAGAATTAAAGAACGCATGATAAATACAAATCACAAAAAAAGTGTGGCAAAGTCTAATTATTCTTGTTCACATTAAGCTCTGTTAAATGAAAATGAAGCTGAGTCTGATATTATTTTAGTTTGTGATGCTGTTAATTATGGTTTTTGTTTAGTATCAGTCAGTTTTTCCGGTGCTAATATATTTGTAGTCTTAGTTTTTGTTAACTCTGTTCTCCCTGGTCCAGGTGTCAGACCTTTCAATGCTTTCCCTGTGCCTTCATACCTGGAAAATGGCAGCTGATGCCTCCAGTGCCCGCGGGTCTCTGCGCCCTGACCCACAATCCTCTGCTACTGTATTACACAGAGTCCACAGAGAGAGCTGTTAATCCTCCCCATACTCCCAAATCAGCCAGCTCATATTTGCATAAAGATATCAAAGAGACTGAAGGGAACAGCGCAGGGCTTAAGGTACCTTCGCTGCAATATGCTTCCAGTCCCGGGCTGCTTAAACACTTTCACTCTTCTCACCTGTTCCTCTTTCCTTTCTCTCATCTTTTTAGTCCACTTTAGGGTCTCTGGAGTGCCTTCTGAGGGTTTGCTTTTACTACAGCATGAGGATAGATTTGTTTTAAGTGGCAAATCGCCTGATTCATCAGCAAGGACAAAACCCCTATTGATGCCATCCATCTCTGACAATTGAAAAGCCCCCCGAATAAATCATTCATCCTGCTGTCAGTTAACATAACGTGCAAACACGCATGCACAAGACGCCTAATGGATCCTCGATGGGGGGAAATAACTGGGAATCGACCCATCCTTACAGCAGCAGTGTGAGGAGGGGAAGGGGGGGGCGTGTTTATGTGCATGTAGGTTTGTGAGAGTGTTTGAGCAGGAGAATGGCATTGGCCTTGTCTTTGGTTTCTGCGTGGCTGACTGTGTTCAGGCCTAAGGGCAGTGCGACAGAGAGAGCGGGGTCACATTCTGCTGCTGCTGGACTGGCCCTGCCGTGCTACAAACACCCCCAAGGCTTAGTCAGGGTGGGACAGGAGTATGTGTGTGCATGCACCCCCCACCCCCCCACCCCCCAACCCCCTAAGCACCATCTGCTGCTACCCTACCACTGAGCCACACAGGATGGGGCCTGAGGAGGGGCAGCTGGGGGTGCTGGAGGGGAGGAAGGACTTAAAGTAGCCTCAGCACTGGCTCTCTGTCTCATTTAAATGATACAGGTTCATGTTCGACAACATGTATCCAGACCTGTGCAATATTGGTCATTAGATCCTGATTAACACAATGTGGAAAATGTAATGGGCTGTGTAGACTCCTGCTGAGATCGGGATAGAATTACGAAGGAAGAGCCAACTCAATGTAATCCTGCTTTTACAATACAGCCGCACACTGGTCCTTTACAACAGCCACCGGGGAGGCGCTGATGATTGTTCATTAGCGAACCCAGTAGGAGTTTGCGCTCGACCAGCCTACTGGAGATCCCGGATTAGATTCTGCTCTCGCCTGCAGCAGGACCTTTACGCACATTCAGTAGTGAAACCAGAGCCACCGCATCAACATGATGCTGAGATATGATCGAGAACGGAAACCAGTCTTTCTTTTGTTTGTAAACAAAGGAATGTTTATTTCATGGGGTGTGAGCACAGTTGGTTCATTTTTTACTTTACATGGTCATATGTGTGAATGTGTGTGTGAGCATACACGGCTCATGAACAGAGCCTAAAGTCATTAATGTTAATGTGTGTGTGCATCCCTCACTATTCCCTACGCGACTCTATATATAGGGCTGTAATGATAGCCAGCTCGGGGAGATGAGAGTAGTGAATTAATAAGCCTTGGTAGAAGATCTCTGCGCCGTCTCTAGACAATGCCCAGGCTCTCTGTGGAAAAGCAGCAGAGATGAGATGTTAAGAGAATTTTTTTATTTCTTTTTTCTGCTTTTCCACTGAAAGCTGGAAAATGAATTGATTTCTGGTGGAGGCACAAATGGTTTCATTTTAGCTGGAAATTCATTTCTGTCTCAGAGTCGCCTTGAAATTCTGATGCGAAGTCTGATTTATTAATGAATCTGGAGAGAGGTCTGAGATAGGCCCCTTTATCACGTAAGGGTTTATGAGGTTAAATTAAGGGTTAAACTGTGTTGTCATCTACCATAAGTGATTAAAAACTCTCCATTAATGTATGCCAAAACGCAGACAGTGACACTTTATTTTCATACTATTTTTAGCAAATAGAAATGAAGCAGAAAATTAGATAAATCAAAATACAATAAGCATTATGCAAAATTAGAGACACTAGTAATGGAGGACATGACTGCATCCCTGAATAATCTCAAAAGTTCTCCATCACCCAGCGTGCCCTGCAGTCAGTGTGATGTGAGGACAGGACCCCTCCCCATGTTTCCACTCCTGTGATGCTAAGCCAGATGAGCCAACGTCCAACCGGAGAGGGTGAGCTGAGGATAAGATGCCCTAGTTGCTAGGAGTGATTTACTGTCTCAGTCTCCCCTGAGACTGTGTGTGTAGCGAGGACACCGTGCAGCTCTTTGGTTCCCAGAGCTTTATGACATGCTGCGTATTGGCCCTCGAGCGGCAGCAGCCACAGTCCAGCTTCCTGTGATCTGGCGTCCGGGTGGCAAATATGTGGCCTGTGTGTTAGCAACATCATATCCCCTAGTTATGTGTTGGAGGGAGGCTGCCAAGCCTGTGGGTACATAGACAATTTTAATAACAGTGACTAGACAAAACTGGATTTTCAACAGTCACAACAAGTACAGTAATTAAAAATCCAAAACAGAAAATACATAGAAGGTGTTGAAGAAAAAATGAAGTTAGATATGAAGGAAAGTTATTGTTGGATTCATCTTCTGTGGTCACAGGTTTTTGATAAAATGTCATGACGCCATGCTAGAAGATCTACACAATATTAGATCAGCAATACTAAAATGGAGATTACACACTTTAAACATCAGTAATGTGAACATTTGTTTCCACTACATTTATGTAATAATGCATGGACGTCATGTGCTGGTTTCCCCTAAAAGTCAGGTGAAATTTAGTTAAATACATAAGTGTGTCTTTGTTTTATGTAAATATTGTCTTTTTTTCTGCTTTATATTTAAATATTAACCTTAGGACTGAGCAATAAAATGATAATGACAATTATCACAATATAATTTTATACAGTGATAAATGTCATTATTGTGATTTTTTTGTCTAAAGCTGACTTACAGTGCCATCTAATTTCAGTATTTGTATTTTTGCCTAATATTTTCACATATCTTTAATTATTTGATGTTGTCAGTATTGTACCTGTGGATTTCTGAAATGTTCTGGTGCTTGTAAAATGTTAGAATTCCTCTGAAACTGCAGTTAATAATCTGTATCTCTAATTTCAGTAATAGCCAAAAACCAGTCTTAAATTTGAAATATTGATTTGATGTTTATTTTGATAATTATTGGCATCAACTAATATGAATATTTTCACTATGGTAGTATTTTTTTTTAGCTTTACCACAAGTGATGTTTGTAGAATCCTTGTGCAGAAATAAAAGAATATACTGTCATGTTCATTCATAACAAAAATTATTACATTTCACATGTTTATTAAGACCAGAGGTTATGTCAGACTTTTTCATTTTTTCTTAGGTTTTGAATGAAGAGATTTTTAATAGTATTTTTTTTTTAAAATCACATTAAAACACTAAACACATGCATAAATTATGTAAGTGCATAGAGAGAAGGTGAACTGAGACAATGTTTGTATGGTAATGTTTTTTAGCATCACTGGAGGCACACTTTGCCCTTGGCAGTGACAGCAGAATATACTAAAATGCAGCAACTTCTAACAAGACAAAGGCAAACAATCTTACAGAGTTAGGCAATTAATCAAGCGTCACTTGTATTTTTATGATATTTGAGCTTCTTGTTGAAAGTTGAACCTGTGTTCTGGTTCCAATGTGGTGCATAGAAGTACCAGCAGCAAAAAACGGGGAAAAAAAAAAAAAAAAATCAAAGGTCAGCAGGATTTTCAGTGAGTCCGTACGTGGGTAAGAGACACTTTATTGGCAGTGTTGGATGTGGACGTACTGTTACACTAGATCACCCCTGTGTTAAGCTGTCAAAATGACAGACTGCCTTCAGATTTTTCCATCATTGTTAAAAAATTCTGTCAGTGATGGAAAACATTTGGTTAACACGACCCCTGGTTAAGACACTGTGATCTTTTTAACAACATTTCTGAAGAGCAGCCTGGACTTTTTATGAGGCTTTGAGCAGTCCCTTTGCAGAGGTCGTGACCAGTCTCCTGTTCACTTAAGTCAGTGGTTTTGTGACACAGCCCCTTAATCCAGACAAAATGGGAAGCTGTTGTTGTTTTTCTCCAGGCATCTGTTCACTGCCATTAACATTCAACTGAGCAAAGTCACATTCAGACGCTAATCAATTGATCAATATTTGCTCCTCTGTTGCATTTACAGCAAAGTGACTCTAACAATTTATAATGTGGCGGGCCGTTGTGTTTGCTAACATGTGCCAGTTTGTCCTTAAATGTCTGCCCGTGACACACAGATGAGTAATGTCTCATCATTTGATGGACGTTTCAGGTTGCAGCTCTATAAGATTCAAAACAGCTTCTTATGTTACAGTCAGAGATTATATGAGCTATGTGTGCCCCCGAGGATATCAGGGGACATGAACACAACTCAGTCCTCACCTGTTTGCTTTGTGCCGACCATCTGTTGGAAGGACAGGCTTTACACTGGTTACTTTCGGAGCAGAAACTGCAAATCTGTCGCAGTTTTACAGTGAACGGCTGAGGGTGATATCTGAAAGGGTACACCCAAAAACAACAACTTTAAAATCAGCATGTCCATTTCCTTTTTTCTCAATTTGTCTTTATTTCTGTTTTTTTTTTTTTTTTGCAGCAACGCAACAAAAGTAGCAACCTGAAAGTGAGCAGAAGCAGCGCCAGGAGACCAAAACCTGCCACGTCGTCCGTCCTCTGGAAGGTATTTAATCCTCATTCTTCTCTTGCCACAAGAACCTTTTATTTCAGCCCTCCCACCAACTACAGTCACACCAGCTCTTAGGTTTTTTCAAAGAGACCTTAATCATTTTAATATGAAAGCTGCTAAGTACCCCCAATAATCACTTTGATGCAGTGGAGGACATTTTAAACAGCCCCCACTGCCGTTGCATTTCGGCTTTTCACCCCTGCCTTTCATCATTCTTTTCATCATTCCAGCTCCATTGACTAAGACTGGATCCTGATACGCCATGTAATTTGCAACCTCTCAGCCTTTCCTAACTCTGTCTCAATTCATCCCTGCCTTTACCTTTGTCTATCTTTTCCAATCAAAGTGACCAACCTGGCACATTTTACATTTTTTCTTGGACGTTTTTTCTTTGATACCTAGAAAGAATAAAAAAAAAGCAATATATGAATGAATGAAGGAATGAATGAATGACTCGTATCAGTTTAGTTGCAAGAAACCGATGAGTAATGCTAGTACCACTCTGATTTTGCAGTGTCTACTTTGATAAAACATCAGCTATAAATACCTGTTTGTATCTCAGTCAATCTGCAGATGTTTATTTTTAGCGCTAGCCATTGCCCAGTGAACTGCCTTTTCAAACCCTAACAGTCACCAAAGTATAAACTCACCTAGTTTAGAAGTTTGCTCTGTACATGCTGGGCTCTTGCAGAATCTAGGACAAGGTTTGCCTTTATCCGCAGACTATAACTGGAGCAAAAGTGGCAGTGACAGAGTTGGAATGATATTCTGTTGCAAAACACCTTTGTTTTCCCAACAGTTGACTAAAGATAAAGAGGTCATCACTGTGATTTCCCCACAACCTTCTTCTCTGATAGACATAGTTTGACGTTAATTTAGAAGCCTGCTGTAGTGCATAAAACCAGGCTTGAACTGTTATAACTAGTGTCTGTTTTCAGACTTGAATTCAGCGAATGCAGTCAAGTTGTGCTGTTTTTAGAAGAGATTTAGATAAACTAAGAATGAACAGTTTTTTATCATCTAGTTCCAGAGCAAAGTTCATATAATCTTGTGTTTTTCAGTTTTATTTACATATTAACATTGATAAATACAAGACAACACAAGAAAACAGTTTTCAAGCTGCATCACATGTTGCTGTGTATAAAAAATGAATACAAACTAAAGGGTATTGCTTAATATTTATATTTTATACCTTGAAGATATCTCTCTTTGCTGTGGTTTCATGTTGCTATCTTGCATTACATACAGTAATTTATGCATCTTTCTATGTGATATTAAAAAGTATCAGAATTTCTGACAACAAATTGCATAATTAAAGCTACTGAAAGTGGATGAATTTGCTAATGGAAGGAAATGAATGACACAAATTAAAGAGTAAAAGGTGGGGTCTTCTCCTTCAGTTATATTTAGCAGTCCTATGGAAGTCGTGCGCAACTTGGCTGTTTTTGTTCTAAATTTATGCATGTGCAGCAGTGCACTTGCTGCCTCTCAACTCTAATGTAATGTAGTGCCACGATGACTGAGATAGAAACCAAGTAGTGCAAATGAGTCTTTGTTGACTTATTTATCACCTCTTGTGTGTTACCTTGGTATCTCTCTCTGTGCCTTTTGGCAGTTGCACTGCCTTGTGGTTTATTTATACCACATCTCATCATTTATTAAAAACTCAGTCAGTGGGGCAGGCAAAAGAGCATTAGGGAGTGAAGTCGACAGGCTGCTCGGGAATCATCCTCCCCTCGTGCCAATTTTCTCCTGCCCTTCTGCCTCACACTGAGCGCCAAAAGCCAAAGGAGGCAGAAAGACAAAGAGAGCATGCTCCAGAGTGCCGGTGAATAAGGGTTTAATGTACATTTCAGCTGCTCCATAATAGGACAGAATAAAGATTTTATCACTATATTTTGCTGGGTTTAGGTCCATTCTCAATAAACCTTGACAAAGTGTACACCTCTGTAAATCAATAAACCAATCAGTTATGTGAGATATACACTCTTCTCCTACAAGCAACAAAACCCAGTGGTATTATTTGTTTCGGATGAAAAGCAAATATTTTTTCAATGAAATTACACATTCAGTGCAGGCTGGAATTCTCTGTGGGGGAATTGTGGAATTTTTCTCTGCATAAAAACTTGCTTATTGGGACATATTTAAAAGGTTTAGCAGCTCTAAGCTATCTCTAACTTTATCAAAACAAAAAATGAGTCTTGGATCATGATGTGGGTATATAATCTTCATGCTTAAACATAAAAATGGAAGAATGCATCTGGGATCGCAATATATTACTTTTTGGGGGGACAATTTTGACAGTTTTGCAGTCACAATCAGATGAAACAAACACCTACATCTGCTCTGTAGGAATATGAAAACTATAAAACATGCGTTTCTTGCAACATGGTGGACATTTATTGTGCCCTAAAATCCAAAAGTGAAGGATAAAAGTAAAAAATCCTTCACCTAACACTGCAAATATGAACTAATCTCCTATGATCTAGTGTAAGAGTAAGTAGGAAAATATGTTTTCTTTTAATTTGGGTGCGCCGGCCCTTTAATGATCCTATACATTCCTTTCCATGTCACCCTATTGTGCACTGAACAGGAAGACCAACAAAGCATAATAAAAATTCTTAAAATTTCCCCAAACATCAATGAGAAAGGGCAGACCCTGTGGTAACCTCAGTGAGGAATGTCACAGCAGTGTCAGACGCTGGTGGAAAGATGGCGGGAAAACGAGACCACCCAAAGCTGGAGCGCTGACAAAGATACCAACCGTCCTGTGGGGCTGAGGGAAACTCAGAGCTGCAGCTGTGGGAAGGGAAGTGGATACGCTGGTATCTGTGTGAACATGAGTGCAACCAGTGTATTACAAAGATGCTACTTGCATCTATTAGTGTAGGGGTGTCAAACATGTGGCATGTGGGCCAAAACCGGCCCGCCAAATGGCCAGTGGGATAAATATGTGAAATGCAAACATTACGCTGGAGATATATGGGTGAAATGAAATTACAATAATCTACACCAAACTTAGATTTTTGGGGAGGTAATTACTTATATTTTCAGGAAAATGTATTTTGAAATGAGAAAAAATTTGTTTAAAAAAATTTGAGGAGTTTTATGAGTGTGAATGCTTGGAAAGTGACAAAGTTTTGTGCCGTCATTCTCGGTTCATTTTATAAACTCTCATAAATTAACTAAATTTATTCCAAACACATTGATATTTGACTGTTATATTATTTATGTCATATTCTAAACACAGTGTTTAAAATTAATAAATGCATATATCTATGCAAAATACATTTGAATATAATGTTATTATTTGTATGTTGTAAATATTGGGGAAAAAAAAAAAAAAGCTTTTTATAATTGAAATAAAAAATATTTAATTTTAGGTTTACTTTTGTTGTCCAGCCGTGACGTGTTTGGCTTTGTCCATCTGTGAATCTGCCATTTTTAAAAACTCTTGCTATTTAGGTATGATAAAATATTTTTTTCCTCTAACCACTTATTAGGTTGTAAAATAAAGGGTTTAACGTGTACACTAAATACATTTCAGGATGAAAATGTCATAGGAACTTCACTTTTGAGAACTTTGTAATTCTTGTAAAAAATAGAAGCAAAGTTTTGTCCATCTGTGACGCAGTAGTTTTTGATTTTTTTCCGTTTAAAAATATTTGAAACTAAATTTTGCCCTTTGAGTATGTTTAAGATGGCATTTAGACCTTTCCAATAATGTGTAATATTTGTCTTAAATTTGTCTGGTTCAAAAGTTATGAATCAAAAAGTAGAAGGCTGTCCATTTGTGATGCCCATTAACAGTTGAGGGTGTCAAAATCATTTGACTTCAGGGGCCACATACAGATAGATTAAATCTCAAGTGGGTCAGACCAGTAAAATACTGTCATGATAACCTATACATAATGACAACTCCAAATTTTTCGCTTTGTTTTAGAATAAAAAAGTGAAATTATTTGAAATTGTTTACATGTATAAACTATCCTTTCACAAAAAATGGGAATATCCTGAACAAATATGAGCAACATGAAATGTCTTAAGACAAATAAGTGCAATTTTACAATATTCTGCCTGTGACTAAATATTTTTGTATTTTGTAGATCCACTGTGATTTTGAAGTTGTAATGCACATGTGTAAATGAGGCATAATATTGTTAAAATTTCACTTATTTCTGTTAAGACATTTCACGTTGCTCATATTTGTTCAGGTTATTCACATTTTTTGTGAAAGGATAGTTTAAAAAATGTAAACAACTTCAAGTAATTTACAATATATATGTTAGTGTTACAAAATATTTTTGTGTATTTGTAGATTTATTGTGATCTGTAAGTTGTAATGCACATGTGTAAATGATAAGCTGTTAAAATTGCACTTATTTTTCAAGAAATTTCAGGTTGGTTGTGGTTATTCACATTTGTTAAAGGATACTTTATAGATGGAAACATTTTCACTCACTCACTTAATTTTTTCACAGGTTTTATTTTACTGGTCCGGCCCACTGGAGCTCATATTGGACTATATGTGGCCTTTGAACTAAAATGAGTTTGTCACCCCAGTATTATATTAGAGGCTGTGGGTACTGTTCAGTCTGTAGCTTTAAGAACAGGATGGTCCTTTATACTCAGGAGTTTCTCTTTAGTGTCACAGCTTTCTCTCCCTGTTGCCTCAAGGTGTGAATGTGTTTATCTATTTGTTAGTCTTGTGACAGACTAACTACATGTCTTAACTCTGTGAGACACTTTTATTTTACACAGGATACCTACAATCTTCATATCCCCCACATTTGCATTCAACCTCAAGAAGTAACCTCAATCTGCCTTTATGTAAAAACAGAAAAAAAAAAAAAAATCTTTGCAGGAGTAGTGAAGGTATTTAATCTTCCAGGGTGAACAGAAATGCAATACACAATCTTAACCCTAGTTGTATAAATGTTAATGTTAACTGATTACTTTTCAATCATTACATTAATTTGGAACTATCTGGTAACCATAATTCTAATAGGATAGGATATGTAGCGGAATACATGTATATATTCTACATATTTTATATATTATATTTATACAAGTTAATATAGTTTGTGTGCTGTATTGTAAATAATAAATAGGATTTAGTTTCAGCCTACTCCATTTCTAACACATTATGGAAATTGTACAAATGTATTTATTTATTCATTCATTCATTCATAACTCTGATTACAGCCTCTTAAATTGGATTTTTTTTTCATTTTTCTGCCTCTGTGATAGTAAACAGAATATATTTGTGCTGTGGAGCAATACTGGAAATTTAAAAAAACATTTTTCACAGTTTTCTGATATTTTATATTATAATTAACAGACTATAGGACAAATTGACTTAAGTGTTAGTTGCAGACTGACTTTGATATCATTGTAAAATTTCTAAACGAGGGAAATTTAAGACACTGTTGTGAAAAGCAGTGCAAAGTTAATGCCCATCCCCTCCCTTGCCTTCATCTGATGACTCCGACCCAGAAACAGTGACATGTTGACAGACACACATAATAGACCCAACTAATGAATTAACTTTGTATTCTGAAATGTATACTACGTTGATATAATTTGGAATGATTCCCTGTGTAATCACATAACATTGCAGGGTGTTCTGGTGAGTAAAAATGTGCTTAAAGCCTAATACATACTTTGATTATGTAATTTAAGCCGTGCTGTCCAGTGACCTTTGGCCGGCCGCGTCCTCTGCACAACCAGAGCACCTGGATACAAGCTGCCGACTCACTCACCATTTAAGGCCTGTTTTTCCTGCGGTCTTCTGCAGACTGCTGCTGTGTGTGCAATCAGCTGTCTTGACTAACCCGCAGATAAGAGACCCGATAAAGATAGCACAGAGAAAAGAGCAAATTGCCAAAAATGATCATGCGTTTTTTTGTTTTTTTTTTAAGAACCAGCTGACTGAAATTTTTGAGAAGCAGCTGAGTAGATTACAGCCTCTTTTGATTTAGTGGGATATTGAAAGCAGGTGAAAGGTGATGGTGTTGAAGAGTTAATTAAAGTAAGTAACCTGGTAATGCATTCACTCTGCAGACAGTCTGTAGAGGAGCTGGTTTTGTCCTAATGTATGGATGTTCAGGGGTTTTTTCTCTCTTTGATCTGTGTGAATAGAGAAGCTTCAAAGGGAGTGGAGGATACTGTGTGTGTGAGGGAGTAATGAATGGAGAATAGTATTATCGTATGGAAATTGTTTAACGTACTACAGTTCTGCAGCCTGATGTATCTGCCAGCCTCTGCTTGAATTGCCACGCTAACATTTTAATAATCACCATTTACTGTTGTTAAGGTAGTCATTATTACTCATTGTGAACATGTCTCTGTTTGAGCGCCGCTGAAATACAACATGAATGAGTAACTCTGCCAGTGTTTTCTCTGCACAATGTGAATGAGTTTCAAGGTTTGCGCTGACATTCCCATTCTTGTAACTGAGAGTGCACTCTGTGCCATATTTACATTTTTATAGTAGTATTTTCTACAATCATAAAACTCTGCATAGACCTCCAGCCAATCTTATCTGTAGATGTTAACAGTATTCACATAATGTCCATGAGCGGAGAACAACATGTCACCAACAACTGAACATCCACAGTATTAGCCATTTATTAGCAAAGTACCAGTAGTTAGAATTAATGCCACGTTGTTCAACAAATCAGTCGCAGTGATTATGTAACTGCAAAAGCGTACAGTATAATTAAATGAAACATGTGCATGTGTGAATCCACCTTTTCTCTGCTTACATGAAGATCATAATTAAAAGATGAACATGGTCACATGAATATCACATGTGCAGTGTGATAGTGATGTAACAGCCAAAAACCCACAACTTAATCTGAACTCATTTGCATGACTTCAGTTCCACAGCAACAATTTACAGCAACTCCTGCAGATTAGACTGAAGAAACACACCTTCAGAATAGAGTCACTACAAATAGACTTCAATACACTCGCTAACCAAGTAGCCCTAATTCTACAAACATCCCATCATGCGACACACTCTGTTGAACACTGTATTTACATTCGGCCCATTCACAGTGAGCATATCATAGATTATTGACAGTAAAAATTCTTCTCTTCAGGTTACTATGAATTGAATTGAATAAAAGCCTGATGGCTGCCATGTCAGGCTTTGATTGACAGGTCAGAATGGACACTCACTCCCTGTGTCTGGTGACTCAGCTGTAGCTATGGTTAATAGGTTACTCCAAAAAGACTATAAAATTACTTTTGGTGAAGTTGGTGAAGTTCGCTGTTTTACCAAGTCAAGAAGCTAGAACTTAGCATTAGCTCACCGGTGACTCTTCAGGATTCTGTAGTTCTGCCCAAATATGATCACTTCTGGATCCAAAAAACTAGCATGGCAACGGCCAAATCACAAATTACTGGCCTCATACCAGCAGATCAGAAACTGATGTGTTTTGTCCATTTATTATATACAGTCTTTTAATATGGCATTTTATCTCAGGGTCAAAACATGGTATTCGAAATCTGTCTGACGGGACATTTTAGAGACAATTTGACAGATTAGTGTTGCTAAATGACCCATATTTTTACTTTTCAATTCATTTTTGCTTTAGTTGGACCATAAGGGATTATCCAAAACAAGGAGCTACTTTATATTGAAATAAATGTTGGAATGGCAATCAATTAAAGTTCACTCTCTGACGGGACATTACTGTGTTTCGACCCCTGACAAGATTTGATGACAGTCTTGTAAATACAGGTTATTTATTTTTTATTTAACCAGGTTGGTCCCATTGAAATGGGGTGGGGGGGTCTGTTTTTCAAGTCACATCATTACAATTTATAATAAATAAAGATGAAAATGCAAATTAAATGTATATGCAGTTCAGTCTATGGACTGTTTATGGATGAATGTTTGGCAAATGATATGGATGTGAAACTGTGTTAATAATGCATTTACACTGTGCATTAAACATTTTTTCTTCCATAATGCAAGCCAGTTTGTTGATAAAAAAGTGTTAGTGCTGACCCGCATTTACTTAGTATTAGATTAAATGTACATTTTTTATTTCCCACCCCTATAAAATACACTTTTTTTTAATGTAAAACAGTCTTGATACAGTCATATTTGAGTGGTGGGAATAAGGCTGGTGTAATCGTACATTACAGACACATTACTAATGCTATTCGTATGGCAGTGCTGTGACATGTGATCTGTAATCCTGATTGCCTGCAGTCGTGCTGCTGCGCTGCTGCTCCTGACTGACCAGGTGTCAGCAGATAAGATCAGGACATCAGTCTCTGTTGATGAGCTGCCGCCTCCTGCACTGTAGACCTCTGCTTTCTTTTCCATGGCTGTCTGCCAAGTTACCTAGTAGCAGGCAGAGGGAAAACAAAACAGATCCCTTTCCCTCTCCTCGGGTTCTGACTTCTTTGAAGTTTCCACGGCATCAGCAGAACTGGAAAAAAAAAAAAAAAATACATGAGAGTGCTGGTCGGGAAACCCCACCCTCCCCTTGTCATGTTGTTGACTTCTCGCTAATTTTAAGGGCTTGGTCTCGTATTTTCCAGTCTATGGTTTTACCCTCGTTTAAACACACTGACATCATACATTCCATTTGTGAAAATCACCTCCTGAGGCAGACATACATGCTGGTGTGTGTGAGTGTGTGTGATGTAAACCATGTAATTATCTGCTATCGACAAATACTATACTGAATCTGAGACCAGGTCTGGTTGTTCCTGAGACTCATCACCGGTTAGAGCCACATGCTGTAATTCCATTTTTTCAGACCTTTTTGGCTTACTGCTGCTGAAGGAATTGATTATGTGTCTGTTACAGATTTTCTGGTTTTCCTTCATGCATTTTCATAGGACATTGTGTTCTGATGCGTCTGGTGTATTACTTTGATATCACAGCTGAACTAGCCAGACTAATGCCAGCAATAACTTGGAGAAGATTTAAGGGATAACATTGGAAAAGCCATCCACTGTGTCTTTTCTGCCAGAGGGAAAGAGCCTTAGAATAACAGGTTTAAGATTAAGGAGGAAATATTTTCTGCTTTCGCTCACTGTTAGTACAGCTCACGAGAATTTTTTAGTGGGAGAGAAATCAAAATATTTAATGTGGCTGGTGCTGATGGTGACTGAGAGATTTACGAAAAGCAGTGACTGGAAGATTATCTTTGATTTTTCCTTTTACGCAAGTTAAAGAAGAGTCTGATCATCTATTAACTGTGATTTTTATTAACAAATTGAAAGAGTAGAAACATGGTTTTAATGAATAACTTTAATGAGATCAGTGTAGAGGATGTTTGTCAAATATACATGAGACAACATAGATTTTTTTATGTATCTTGCAAGACACCAGATTATTAATTTATCATAAAAATTGCTGAACAGTAGTAGCTATGAGATTATTGTAAACTACCACTGTAGAGAATGTGATCAGTGGTTGGTAAAAGAGAAAAAAAACCCAAAGTGATGCAATAATTAATCAAAAACAATACAATGGATTTTAAAAAGTTAACAAAATGTACTTGCAAAAAATGTAATTAAATGTACTGAATATTTAACAAAAAAGAATTAGATTCTGTGTCATTTTGTTGCTACAGTTTATTTATTTCTATTCTAGTCATAATACATGTATATCTCAATGTTCACCAAATGTACATACATATAATAAATAAATGTGTTAGACAGTTTTTCCTGATAGAACAACTTTTTACTTTTCAGTATATCATAAAAACAAAGACAAAGTGCAGTGAAAATATTTGGTGAAAACCTGATGAAAATTCAGTTTGTTTCTTTAATTTAATTCACCTTAATATGTTAAAAGTACATTTAGTCTGTTTTAGCAAGTTCACTGTACTTATTGAGAATGTATTGAAATAAACATATATGGTTCATGGTGAAGGTGTTATTTACAAATATTACATTACTATTTTACCTTTTAAAACACACTTAAACTCTGTATTTGATGGAGCTTTATAAGTAAGATTTTTTTTAAATACTACTAAAATAAATCACTGTCCAACAGAGCGTGTCCTAATGAAGTAAATGGAACAGACTAAATGATAAATTAACTTTAGTCAACCTCCATTGTAGACAATATTAACCCCAGTCATTGTACAGTGTTGCCCATAAAGTGGGAATAAAATACTTTATGTGATTTATTCTTGACTGATAAAGTGTAAATGTCCAAAAGGTGATTACTGATGTGTATAAATAGGAATAAAAACAGGAATGTGTCTGAAAAAACAAAAACAAAACTCCAACCTTATGGACAACAGTGTGATTTTAAATGTGTGGACTGTGATGCAGTTTTCTTTTTGTAAATATGCCTAATTTTCCTGCATTGAGAAGCTGTTTTAATGTGGACTAAATGCATGTGAAAACCCAGTTACATGTTAGAAATTCAGATTTGTCAGCCGCAGCAGCAGAAGAGAGAAAACTCCTTAATGATGTGATCAAATCACAGGGACTTTCCTCCAACTTGTTTTTCAGACATAAATGATGCATGGGCTTCCTATTTGCAAAGTTCGATGCCTCAACTCTTCATTTTCTGAAAACCAGGCTGTCAGATTGATATTTCTCTTTGTTGTTTAATGTTATGTGCTTTATTTATCAGTATGTACTGTATATTCACAGTGGCACAGGGGATTTCTGGTAAAGGTCCTGACGCTGCAGTTGGACTAGTTTACATAGAGTGTAATGTAAAAGTGACATGTGGTTATGAACAATGGGAAAACCCACAATAAACCCACAAACTATTGGTATCTACAGGCAATTTCTGATATTCAGAATAATTATAATGTCAAAAGTCTTTCTAGCTGTGTGTTTTCTTTTACATTTTACCTCAAAAACAAGTTGGCATGAAATGGCTTTTCGTCATTTAGACGACATGATGCAAACGTGAGTTAATTTTAAGCATAAAGTAAGCGTTTCTTCATTGAGCAGAATCTTGCCAGCAGCACATGTGGGAGTTGAATAAGTGTCACTTTGGCGTAATCGTTAATAAGCTAGTTTAAAATAACATACAGAGCTGAAAACCCTAATTAAAGTGCGAGGGCCTCTTGTCACCATGTACTAAATCTATCATGCTAATCACAATCCTGTGAATTAGAAACAGTTGCGCTCTTTCCCCTTGACAACTGTCTGTCTTTGTAACGTCGCTTTATTCTCTTATTCCCAGCACCTGCGGTTGCATGTTTATCATTTTCACGACAGACTTCAACATGTCTGCAGTTCTCTGTGTATTCAAAGCATTTCAAATGAGCCCTCCCGTCCATCCCCCTCGCTGAGACGCTCTCCCAGGGCTGATCTGATGCAGACCACATGCAGAGCTTGTGTATGATGGTATTGACTTTACATTCAGTCTGCTTACACTCCCAGGACTTCCCTTGGAGAGGTAAAATAGGGTTGGCAACATTCTTTTTCCTCTCAGAGAGAGTGCAGGCATGCAAGGAGGATTTTCTTTGTTTTTGGATGTGGATCTCTTTATATCAGTCGTGACAGTATGCAGATATGGCTCAGAAATGTGTTGAATAGTGCAGATGATTTGTCTTAATTTGAAAAGAAAGCATCAGGTATAAATCACCAGTTGCTGTTGCGATCCCCAAACATGCTCTTCCAGTGATGTCAATATGCCTTTATGAATGGTGATGTCATCTCAAAAGGGTCGGAGCTTGCTGGAGAGCGTCGCCAAAGAAGACTGTCTAGGAGCCAGAGCATTAGCATAGAGGCTAGACAGGTCCACTTTCAATCCCAATCACCCGAGCTGTCATCTCTCTGCCGCCGCTGCTTGTTGCTCCCAGCCCCTGCCAGGGCTCAGTCTCAAAATAACTACAAAATAATATTCAAAGAAATGGCTGTGTATTCCATAAAGATATTTCCCCTGCAGAGCTCATCTCTCTGCCTCGCTGTAATTGGGGTGTGACCTAAATATCTGACTGAAGCTGCACTTGAGCAAGTCTGCAGCCTCATTGACCTACATATGAAGAGAACATTGGTAAAGCATTGCAGGAATCAATACAACACAGTGTCCTTGCATCTAGAACGGGCGTTGTCCTTTGAAACAGATGAATTTTATTGTTTTTGTCATGGGGAGACAATCATTTCCATTCTGTTTGTTACTCTACACAGTTGTTACCAACCTGTTGTCCAGTCACAGAGTAAATGAACCATAAGCAGAGCAAAACAGAGCCTCAACCTCCATTTATTTATTTCCATAAAGAGAAGGCAAAACATATCATAATGCTTTATATGAAAATACACATCTTTACCATTATAGCTGCTTGTGAGTCAGTTATTAGTAACATACTGACTCTTAATTAACCAATACTGGAACCTAACAGTTTTAATTACAGTCAGTTGTAAGCAAGGTCATTATTGAATTATGAAATGACGAAAACTAGAATTAAAAAAATATTTTCGTTAACTAAAAGAAATAAAAATGATAATTAAAAGAAAAAACAATAACTAACTGAAACTGTATTGTGTGCTTACAAAACTAACCTAAAACGTATACAAATTCTGGATAAAATTGACTTTGTTTTCGTCTCTGTCAGATTGATATGAAATCGATTTATGTGGCTCGAGCAATTTTAGCTGGCAGCAGCATACGGCACTTCATGTTCCGTCACTTGTCGTTTAAAGTCGGCTTCTCATCCCCACTCTACCTGGAAACATGGAGACTAAAGTTAGGAGAAAGCAGCAGAGTCCTGTATGGGATTTCTTTGAATATGACGGTGAAGAAGAAAAAAGATCTGAAAAAACTAAAGCTAAGCCTTTACAAAAAAATGAAAACTAATAAAAAGTAGCAAACCTGCTCTAAAAAATAATTAAAATTAAATTAATTAGAGGGGGAAAAAAAATCAAAACTAAATAAAACTAAACTATAATGAAAAATCCAAAACTATTATAACCTTGGTTGTAAGTAAAGATGTTGTACATGAATTATCATGTGTGATTTGGTGGGAAATTGCAATTATTGTGGTCAATATTGCATCTAGTTACTAGTTTTTAAATTGATTTACTGAGTGTGAAATGTATGTTTTTTTTTTCTTTGTTTGTTTTTTCAGCTCTAACATAGAAAACTTAACCTACATTTTACAGTCTACGTTTGTTTTGCCTTTCTGCTCAGTGTCAGTGTTAGTAAACTCAAAACATCACCATAAACACATTCAAGCTATAAACTGGAGTCTTTTGTGATTATACACTTGCACAGGGTGACATTGTAATTGCAGTTGGGATTGTAAATAGATTAATTGTGCAGCTCTATTACTTTGCCCAGTGTGGTCTATATGCAATAACTTCCTTGTATACATACTCTCTAGGGCTGCACAGTATATCGAAAAAATGTTATAATCGTGATAACTGAGTGTGCAGTATTCAAATTGCAAAGATGTGCAATAATTTCTTTTCTTTTTTTTTTTTTTTCATTAACTTTCTGTTTTACACACCATGGGATACCAGAGTGGTTTTCACTACTACTCTAACATACTAGTTTTTCTGGCAAAAAAACTGAAGTAATGCTACTACTGCTGGTTGAATGCAAGTTTACATGTTATTAATGTTGAAAAGACGTGAATATTTTCAGAGTACAACTTTGGGCAAGGCCTGAACAATAATATTTAAAGATTTTATTTTTATATGCAATATTTACTAAACTAGGCAAGCAATGGAATATGTTTTTGTTAAAGCTCTTACATGGTGGTACTCTGGCACTTTTGTTATTATGAAATACATCCATGTCATTTACACATTGTTATATGTGAATAAAATGACAAAATATTTGACTATGTTTGTGTCTGAAGGTCTATAGTAGTAGCATCACCAGGTTCTTGGACAGAATTGTGTAATTGATTGTAATACAGTATTTTGTCTTAAATTATAAATAATTGAGTCCACATGCAGACAACTGGCTTATTTTAATATTGTTAAGGAACATTTTTCTTCGTAGATGAAATTGGTATTTCTTTAGGTGAATGAGAAATATTGCAATATTATCGCAATGCTATACGCCCATATCGCATATCGCAAGTTTTGCCAGTATCATGCAGCGCTAATACTATCAGTCAGTAATATTGAGTAATGGTGTAGCAGTTGCTTTATAATGAATAATAAAGGCCTGTATTGAATAATAAATATGCATGGTTTTCTCTGTCATAAAATTTTATGTGCAGCACCCAAGCCATTTTAGCCACCACCTAAGCCAAACTAATGTAGAATGAATGTGAAAAGTATAAAAACAACATGACATGAACCATTATTATCATGATTAAAATATTAAATTTCACTTGTTGTCTATAATTATCACGTTAAATGTAAAAACAGTATTTCTTTGTCACGTTTAAAGGCAGATTTTTTTTTTCTGAGTCTGAGTTGAAGAAACCAGTTACTTGTGGTTCATTCATTATTTGTTGTCAAAATATAACACAAATTTCTGAAATGTATAGGTAGAATAGTTAAAATGACCATAATAATGCATAAAAAAGTCACCATTGAGTAAAATTAAGTAAAAACAGCATATTGGAAATGTTTAAGATGATAATGTAAACAAAAAATAACCTGAAAACAAAATAAAAATGAAATTCCTGAATTAAATGTGTCCCAATACTTTTGTTCATATACTGTTACAGTTACTTTTAGTTTGGTCCCCAGTGGACTTCTGGTTTTACACTTTTTTGTTTGTTTTTTTTATAGTCTATCCTAGTACTTTTGTCAGTTTTAATGAGGTGCTTTTGTTAATAATCATTTACAATTAAAAAGTTTCCTTGCAAAAGTTTCTCCAAACCCCACAGCCATGTGTCTGGGTCTTCCACAAAGTTTGGGTGCAACAGGCTAAAAATGTGTGAAAATGAATACATACTTTTCCAGTCAAATAACATCAGATTTTCTAGGAGGAGGACCCTCAAATCCCACAACCCCCAAACCACAACCACAGCCCCTAATCCCCCTGGAAACCTCGGGGAAACCCTGCAATATGCTACAACGTGCATGCAAATAGGGAGCTATAGAATGGACCGTATGTGTTTTTTTCCCTTTCATTTTCAGCTCACGTTGTTTGTCTTGATGTATCGTCACTCTGAACTTGAATAGAGAGTTTAGTTTCCTCTTCCATATTGTTTTCTGTGGGTGGCTGTGTCAGCTGCACCACCATTCAAAGAAGCTGAGTGTTTCAGAACAGCTACGGCAACCCTCTCAAGTTTACTTTTGACCTATTTAAGCTTTCACAACACCTGTTTTCCTGCCAAGCGTTTTAGTTTTGTTACTGTAGCGCATCCGCTTCCCAGGCTTTTGAGCTTTTAAACAGTGTGTTCACAGCCCGGCCCTGCTTTTGAATGAATGGTGTGTGTGGAGTAAAATGGAGATGACTCTGCACAGATTGCACCTCATAGAGAGTCGGAGATAAGATCGAACATACCTAGAGCTAGTGCTGATGACTGACAGCAGAAATGGTGACGGAGCAGCTAATGGAGCTAAACAGCATGTCAGACTAATTGTTTTGTGTTTAAATTTTAATGAGTATGGACAGTATTCTTAAAAACAGGAAACAAATAGCGTAATGAGGTGTGCTGCTGAAGTTTTGCATATTGCTTTACTTAATTTTATCATCTATGCAATAATAGGGAATTGCATAATTTAAAAAAAATACACTATATTACCATATTTACATAGTAATTAAACGGCTAATCTTTCAAGCTAAAAGGATTTCCATAAATGTCTGTATTCAGTTAGGCGTAAAAGTTTTGATAGTGTATTCACCAAATGTCCTAAATTAGTTATAATTGTGAAAAGGAGGATTTATGTCTCTTTAAAATTAACTCCTCCTGTTGAAAGAGTTTATCAGCGCAGACAAGGCTCAAATTAAAACAAAGACAGACAAAGGCTGGTTTCAGAATTCATTAGGGCTATTCCCTGTGGTTTTGTAATTGATCGTGACAGATCCACCTCCTGTTGATGACAGCCTCTTTCCTACTGTGAGCCCTCAGTGAGTGGGATTGATTTAGGACTTCCTCCACACTCTCCTCCACAGCCTCGGCAGCAACAATAAAACCGGCTCCGGCCTGATGTTCCTGTGTTCTTAGCCCTTCAGGGGTAACCAGGCTTGGTTTGGTTTACATGCGCCCTGTAATTAGGAACATCCTCTGGGTCTTGTAATGTCCGTGAATTAGGAATTGTTGGGTGAGGAGATGACCGAAGCTGGTGTATAAAGTCAGAGACGCTGCCGAGATAAATGTTTGTTTTACAGCGTGAGGACACAGAGTTTCTCAGGTTGTTAATTACAAGGCTGCCTTTAGTAGGATTGTTTATCATGGGCGAGAACTAAAGGTCAGGCTAATTAGAGGTTTGGCACCTTGTGGCTGTCTCTAAGTATGTTATCTATATCTATATGTTAAGTAATGTTTCTATGTATGGTGATATTTATTCTCCTGCTTTGGTGCATTTAAGTGTCACTTAACACATCTGTGACAGTGAAACCATCCTTGAAGTATTTAGTTTATTAGTTTTAGTGTAAAACCTTCAAAAAGCCTTTCAGATGCATTTTATTAGAGCAACCTTTTTCAACCTTGGGGTCGAGACCCCACATGGGGTCGCCTGGAATTCAGATGGGGTCACCTGAAATTTCTCATAATTGATAAAAATAATAAATAAATTACTAATAAAAAAAATTATATAGTGAGTTAACAGAGACAATCACAATACATGAAAGACATGACAAACTGTGAAGCTCAAACTGCAGCACTGCGGTACTGTTTATCTTTCAAATGTTCATTGTAGCCGGTTTCAGATGCTGCAGCTCTTTCATAATTCATAGTCTGAGTTATTGTTTGTTCAGTATTAATTTGCAGCCTTGTAAATACAAGTTGGACTGACTGTACGTATCCTGACCAAACAAAATAAAATTCTCACTTTGTGCAGTAATCTACACCTGGCTTTTCTGCCTCCATCCATAATAATATACATTATATAGTCTAAATGTCATCTAAACTTAGCATTTATTTGCAACATAGTATAGCAAGCTATTACATGATCAAAAACAAATAAATTTCAGCAAAAAAAGTTTTCATTTTGAATGTCTGGGGTCACCAGAAATTTGTGATGTTAAAACAGGGTCACGAGCCAAAAAAGGTTAGGAACCACTGTGTTAGAGTGTAAATGGAATAAATGGATTAACAATTCAGAAAAAAGGCATTACAAAGCAAATGGACACTCATATTAATTCATCAGTGATTTATAAGGATTAAGAGCAGGTCAGTTTTAAAATAAACATAATTTAATGATGAAATTGGCATTTTTTTTCTACTTGAATTAGCTGTGGACTTGAAATGAATGAATGAACAATGAACGAATCAGTGTCTTTAAGTATATAGTGATATTCATTCAAGAAAGGATGCAGGGATGATGGAGCCTATTCCAACTACCAAATGGTGAAGGTGGGGTATACCCTGGATGAGTTGGTAATAATATAAAGAATTAAAAAACACATTATTTAGATTTACTTTCAGTCTTTGAAAATGTGATTGCATTTTTGTTCCATAAATTTGCAGTAACTTTTTCAGTTCCATTGACACATTGGAAAAAAAAAATATACTGGGAAAAAATCTGGGATAAAATCATTGTAAAGGATATTAATTCAATTCATAAGTCATTTTTATTAAGCCTTTTTTAAATAACTGACTTTTTTTAAGTAGAGCATAGCACGTATTTGAGCAGAAACCTACATCTGCATCAAATTTTTTTTATATATATATATAATTTTCTAATAAACAATGAGACAATGCTTCTTAATGACTTATGAGTTTCATATTAACTCCTTATTATTAATCATTATAAAGCATGTATGAATGTCTTTTTCATGAATTTTTACTATATTTATTTCCTTTTATGTTCTCATGTAATGTATCTGAGAGGTCTTTTGTGTATTTTACATTTTATCTAAAAGCATCTTCTTATTCACCTAATTTGCACAAACTGCCACAGACCTTTTGTTGGACTAAAGCAGGATCTGGTCGTCAAATGGCTCACACAGCCTTGGGGAATTCTTTCTATCGATTGGATATGGATCATATAATGCAGGGTAAATCAATATTTGTGGCTCCATACACACTCTGTAAAATACTGAAATAAACATGTAAAAGGATGAATTCAGGAAGCTTTGAATCGTTTGCCTTGAAGAGTAATAATTTTCTAATTTTCTCTAATTGAATTAATCAGTCAGTGTCACTAATTGTCTCACCCAGACTTCCGCCTCATCCCGCTTTCCTCTGCTCTTACATAATGTCCCTCTTGTACCGAGAAGCATGATTATTTACACGTGATTGTCCGAGCTCATTCACTGTTAGGAAGTAGCTTTTTCTCTGACCGGCAGCCAGAATCACAGGCAGGAAATTGAGAACAGAATCGGTGCCAGAGGGTGTGTGTGTTTTGTAGCAAAGGGTGTTTTGTGGAGACAGCAAGTTGGATTGTGGATCCCGTCCCCTGCTCGGCGCCATGAGGCCCACGCACAGGAAGCTTCTCCTGCTAAATACAGCTGACCCTCCCCTCAACACCACCACCACCGCTACCCCATCTCCCCTCCTCCATCTACAGGTCTGCACTGAAAGCTGAACAGACACAGAAAGTAGCCTCCTTTCTCCCTCTGCTAATTCACCGCTAATATCTCCATTATACATCCATCCCTCCTCAGCTGCTGGGACTTTTAATGAGCTGTGAGAGTGCTGCGCTTTGTTTGAATCACTGTTTAAGGATCATATATTTCTATCTGTAAACGTCCATGACCGTGATCTGACCTTACAGCTCACTGCTCAATAATCACACAGACACACAGCAACGCTTGGGACCCCCTGACCCCGTGTGGCATAAACCCTGTAAAAAGCTAGACATGGTCTGTGTGGTGTTGGAAACAGGACACTTTACGACCTCCCTCTTCTTTCATGGGTTGCCATCGCTGCTACACCCTTTCTTTGCCTGTTTGGATCACTAGCAGGACTTGCTAATCAGCTTTTAACACACAGATAGAGACTTAGGAGGTGCTGAAATTAAGCCTAAGGCAGAATTTGCAGCAACACCTTGGTTGATAATGTTCTCACTGTCCACAGTTGGTTATTTTTCTCTTTTTTTTTTTTTTTTTTTTTTTTTTTGCACCAGAGCAGACTGGGAAAGTAGTGGTAATCTCAGCAGAGTGCTGTCTAACTGGCTGCATGTCAATCTTCTTGCCTTTGGATCAATGAAAACACTGTGCATCAGCATTCTGCAACCACCAAGTAATTTGGTGGCATGAAATTTTGGATTTCGCCCTGGACAAATGGAACCTTTCTTGGCAGATTACAGGCAGTTTGAGCAGTCTGTTAGCAATAATTACAAATCATTTAGCTTATTTCCGCCAAATACTGTGAAATGATGAGTTTTAGAGCTTGTATATCACATTTGCAACTCTGTTTACCAGCGGTTTTCCATATGTTAACACATTGCGATTTATATGTATGCTTATATTGTTGAATGCGCCAATATGTTGATGCTTAGATTAGATTAGATTAGATTAGACTTTATTGATCCCACAATGGGGAAATTCAGTGGTCAAGGCAGCAACAGAATAAAGAGCAAGAAAAAAACGTACATGCATAAGGATAGTGTAAAAAAAACCAAAACAAGGTAGTGCAAAAGGAAACTATATAAATTAAAACGTAATAATATTAATAAAGGAGCTATAGGCTATAAAGTACCTTTCTACCTTAAAATGTTAAAATATGACCCAAATGTATCATTGGAGTGTTTAGAATAAACAGTTCTGAAGTTATGCCAATGAAGCCAGTGTATTGGATTGTGAGAGATGCGCACTAAGTCCATACACACCTTACAGATTTTTGTGACCACTAGGGGGAGTAATGAGTCTCTCTGCCATTCTTCCATAACGATGAAAATTAACATCACAAAGCCTTTGATCAAAGCATCAGAATGTGATCAAATGGGATAAGAAACAACTTTCAGAATCAAAGTAAGAGTCAAACTGCTAAAAAATAGAAGCGTTGTTGTTGTTTTCACCACTGGACTCAGATCCAAATGAAAAGAATGAAGTCTAAAATCACATCATTTCTTCTACAAGGGTGAGTTTGATTATGAAGTCAAAGAGTTTTAATACGATATTATCTTTGCTAAGTTGCCATTTGTTGGTCCACAGTTCAGACTAAACTATGACTGTTTTGACCTTATTTGAATGATTCCAAACAGATCTTTAGTGCAGCTACTGACAACACAAACCATACAGAAAATAGAGGTGACTTCTGGTTTTACTGTGATAGTTTTCTGTCTAAAAATGGAGCTATGCTAACAGAACGATAATGTAAACTATCAGCTGATGCAACACATGAAGATTATAAGTCACAGTGTCATTTAAACCACAAACTGATTACACTCTATGTACTCATCATAACGTACTCCATGTGTCATCCCCCCCACCCCCACCCCCCAGTCTCTCTATATCTCTATCGCTCTCTCTTTTCTCCTCCTTTACTCTCTCTCTCTCTCTTTAACCCCAACTGGTCAAGGCAGACAGCCATCCTTCAGGAGTCTGGGTCTGCTCGAGGTTTCTGCCCGTTAAAGGGAAGTTTTTCCTCGCCACTGTCACCAATCACAAGTGTTTGCTCCTGAAGGATTCTGTTGGGTCTCTGTAAACTTAATTTGATTCTGATTTGAATTGATAAAGCACTTTGTGACTCTGTCTGTGAAAAGTGCTCTATAAATAAAATTTACTTACTTACTTACTTAAACCGACTATCAAAATAAGTGACTTTTGTTTGAAGATAAAAATTTACTGGTACCATGATAAAGATGTGTGTAAACAATGTGCTTTATACTTCATTTAGTGAGTGATACAGTCTGTGGATACATTGTGTTGAATCAACAGTTTTGGTTTTGGCAGTGTGTTGTGGTATGCAACCTCCCACTGCTCTTTAGAGTTTAGAATATCAATACTATATAGAACCACTTTAACATAAAAAGCAATTATTTTGTTTGTTTTCTGTCAATAGAACTGCCAACCTGTTCTTGCTTTGCAGGCAGCATTTAGCTATGGGCAAAAAAAACCCCAACATAACACAGAAGCGATAGTTAAAAAGAGTCTTGGATTTGTGGAATGATCCAGTATTTATGTATCTCTGACATGACTTCTCACAGGAAATGGAAAAAAAAGCATTATGATTTTCATTGACACTGTTCATACAAAGATGAAACATTCCCATATTAAAGGAACAACTACAGAAAATGAACCTCTTTTAACTGACACTACATTACAGTAGCCCCAATAGGCTCTGTACAACTTGTAACTGGCAGATTGTAGAAGATCAATAAGCTCTGCAGGAGGTAGCGAATGAAGGAGATAAGCAGAGGAGACTTATAGATGAGATGGGAAAAGATGATGACAAAGCACCACAGACAGGGATAAGAGGAAGCAGGAATGAAATTTCAGTGAAGAGCCCGACTTGATGACAGACCACTTGATTATTCATATGCGCAGAACTAATGGTGAAATAAGTGACGAACCACATGAACTCTGATAGACTTGATCATTTTGATACGACGGGATCAAAGTGAAGCAAACAGGCTGTCTGCTGAGCAACTGCCGCTGTCTGGTCTAAATGACTCGGGAGGTCTGATCTGAGCTCAGGGAGAGTTTGCAGTCAGATTGAACTCAGCCGCAAGTAGCTTGTCTTAATGTGATTAAGGCTCTTTGAGTCCTCGAAGGGCATGGACGACCCTTCACTTATGAAGTGTAGAAAACCCACTCAGAGAAGGGACCAATTTAAACAGATGAAGCCGGCATGATTTGTTAAATAATCAGGGGTAATGAGGAGATTCATGATCATCTGTTAGTGTAGGGGACCAGCGTTCATAATGCATTAATTATGTAATGAAATAATTATTATTAATAGTATCAGTGCACATGTCAAGGGAAAACACATGAATAAGAATATGATATGAAGTAATCAAAGGAACTGTCATTATGTGCATAGCAGGTTATTACGCTTAAACCAAATGTACACAGCGTTCAGGGTTCTGACACAGGCTATGATACTAAAACTGAAATGATGCATTGACGTAACTGACTATGTAAATATAGATTTGCATGAAATGTTTCAATTGAGGGCTCTGTTTACTTTAAAGTTACATTGGCTCTAATAAACCTCAACAGAACTTTCAAAAGGAAGGGAAGTCGTCAAACAGAAAAACACTCAATAGAGCAGGTGATGAGTGCTATAATGACATCAATCTCTGCTGCATTTCTAAGTTGGAAGCATTTTTTGTAAGCATTAAGCTAAACAATTGATATTATTCTGTGATGTGATATACACAACAATTACAATCTACACTAGCTCTTTAAATAAATTATACCCAGTACTATCTGCTGTGAAAAATAACAGTATAATAAACTTTCCTAATTCAGCCTACACTGTATAAATCTTAAATTTTGTTTTAAATAGTACACTGATAGATTATTTACATCCATATGTTTTATTGCAAACTAACTTCTTTTTTTTTTTTTGAGGGTGCTATATAAAAGAATGAAGGATTAATAGTAATGGTAACAGTTAAAGATGTGGTCAGTAGTTGTTGATGAATGGATTAATCAGAATTAATCAAATAATCCAAAATTGATAGATCAATCAGCAAATAATCATTAATCACGTCCTTACGCAATACCTTATTGATTTTCCATTTAAAAACACTTTGCACCAGCTGAGTTGCAGGAGGATTTTTAGTTTTTGGGTAAAGTGAAATGTGACTGATCAAAAGTGGCTGCACCTAACAGGAAGATGTCCCTGGTAATTGGTGCATTCAGTGGATTTTCCACTGGGCATTGCTGGTCTGGGCATAATTGACCAGTTGCACAGCAGTGGAGCATTGATAACCAAACATGGACAGAGTGGGCTCAGCTGTTTAAGGTACTCATCTGTGTGGTTTCTGCTGCTGTGTATTAATGGGGCTTTGGAGTGCTCCTGAGCTCTGCGGACTCCTTATCCTCATCACTGTTGTGTAAAGAGAGGGAGCCTAATCCTATCTGGCCTGCAAATCCTCCTCTGGGGCCCAGACTGTGTGGAAACAGGCAAACCAATGCAGAGGCGCCTGACTGGCCCTCTCTCTGTCTTTTGTACACACACTTAATTGCACATGCATGGACACACACACCTCTGGATTGCTGCCAATGCCACTGCATTCACAGGTGAGTGCTGTAGTTTACAGCAAACAAAGACAGGGATTGTCAGGATACTTTCCTTGTCACATAAACTGTGGTGGAAAGTGTTGCCTCTGTGTCTCTGGGCAAAAAAGGGAAATTCATGTATTGAGAGGTTATGTATGGAAATCACCAAACTCAAAACTGTAAACAGCTAAAAAAAAACAGTCAATCTCTCATTTCACACCTCATTTCCCAGCACTGAATAAAGAAACTGAGGTGAAGTGAGACTTCATGTCCTCCTTTCAACTCTTTGCTGAGGGCTCTTTTACAGTAAGACAGATTTACCAGTTGATTATTACACTGCGGTCTAAGAAAACCTGACCAAATGAAAACAGTGACCTCCCCTCATGTCCCGTTCATGAGCCGGAGAGAACAGTTCTCTAATTGTTGCTTTGCTTCTCTGCTCTCCTTTGCCAGCCTGTTACATTATCCCTAAATGACAAACACACTGTGTTATTTTGGGTGATCCACAAAACTGCAGGAGTCAGTCGGACTCCGCATTAAAACACACACAAATGATAGTCTGCCAGGTTTGGTACACAAATCATTCACTAGAAATAAGCAGTGTGTGTCCAGAGTGTCCTTATGTTGAGACAAAATTACCTCCACGTTTTAACAAATAGAAACTAAACATTTATGTTTGAATAGAAAATTGCAGGTTATCTTCCGTGACAAGGATTGTTATTTTTATGCAACTGCTTTTATGTAGGTTTATATATGAGATAACTCCTTTGTTTTGAGACAGAATCAGAATACTTTATTAATCCCAGGGGGAACTTATTGTATTGAACATTGAGCACATTGAACATTATTTCTCTAGTGTTTGACAGTTTTAGTTTAAACAAGTCAGTTGAGGTGAGGGAAACATTACATGGCGTTTAATTCAAGTGCACAGAATATTTCAGGTGGGACTGACCGACGAATGATCACAGCTGAAATATCATGTTGCTTCTGTGACCTGTTTGAAATCTTACACCTGCTCAACTCCCGGAAAATTCCAACTTAACAAAGGTGTAAAGAAAACACAGCACAAGTCATGTTTATGTTTTACAACAAGTCTCACATTTGTCATTTGCAACCATTCGATGTGTTTTAGCGCAAATATTTGCCTAGTGATCTTTTTTTCTATCCACAAATCAAAATCCTGTGAAAATCGATGATGCAACAGCTCACGCACTGTGGTATTAAATGACAAAGAAATAATCACATACACTGAGCCAAGTGCGTCATGTTTTTTGT
Source organism: Sphaeramia orbicularis (assembly GCF_902148855.1). NCBI lineage: Eukaryota > Metazoa > Chordata > Actinopteri > Kurtiformes > Apogonidae > Sphaeramia > Sphaeramia orbicularis. The sequence goes on from NC_043976.1 coordinate 8,350,866, forward strand.
CACATGTCATCAGCAGAAGAAATCATTCCTTCACATCTTTTAGGAAATTCACATTTTTATGTATCCCAAATCACCGGTCTGAATTTGAATGATTCCTGTCCGATTAGCGTCCAGCTTTATTCCACTTACACTCCTGTAGTTGATCTATCTCAGCTCTGCAGAGCCCATAAATTGTGACTAAAGAGGGTAGACAAACACAGTGGGCCGGTGGTGTGGGAATCAGGCGATTTAATCCTTTGTCATTATCTGGCAGGCCCTGGGAGCAGACATCTGCTTGTGAATGCAGTTTCAGGGAACGCTGTGCAAACCGGTGTTACTTTGGTTTAGAAGGAAAAAGACACACCCTGGTCCCTTTCTGACACTTAGATGCACTTCATTAGGTTTGGGTGTTCTTATCAATGAAAGAGTACAGGTCCTGTCGCTGTTAGTTTGATCTCTGTGTGGGTTAAAAAGGCGCCAGATTCTGCCCAGAAGTGGTCCATCTCATTGCCAGATTCAGGAGAAAAAAATGTAACTTCCTGCATCCTACTGAGATATGGTTTGTGAGACTCATGAGTCAGGTTAATAAAGGTAGAAAGATGAGTCATGCTCAAAAACAACAGTCAAATGTATCACATGTGCCAGGAAGAATTATTTCATTTCATTTTCCTGACAATCCCTAGGTAGTTTGATATTTTAATATGTATGGGTGATGTTCAGGGGTCAATTTGTAAAAGCAGAAACAAAATAATCTAGTTTTTAAGCCATGTTGGACCAAAACAAGCAACAATGCAAAAACAATTGTGGCCTAGTAAAGAGAAAAACAGGGAAAGATGATCCTGTTTGTTTCTTAAAAAGGACCATTGGAAAGGCAATGTGGCAAACCGAGGAAAACAGAGTCAGAGGAAAGGATACTAATCTAGACCTAATCCCCTCAGCATCTGTCACTGATGCATTAATCAGACAGAAAGGAAACATGTTATTCTGTAATGCCTCCTCTTATCTAAAGCCTTGTTGTTGAATTTTGCACACTGGACATGGGTCACAAGTCTCTTTCTTTTAGAAAAAAAAAGAAACAACTTCCCTTATTCAAACAGCTTGTAAAGGAGTTTTACATCTTCTTGCTAGATTTTAATAGATTAAGCAAACAGAGAGTATTTAGCTGATTGCAGTTGTAACAACACTCTGAATTAAGGGGACATGTAAAACTGGTTTGTAAAGGATTTCCAAACTGCCTGTAATTAGATTATAAAAGATTTACGGGGTGCATATTTCATGCTTGTGTCCTCTTAAAGAGCTCCTATTAAATTCACTACATCTGTAACACTATAGCGAGACTGGGATTACTGCTTACGTTCGATTAAATTATATGACACATATTTGTTCTTGAGGGTTTAACAATGCTGAGGTGTTATATCACATCAGCATCTTTTGTTGTTTTCTGAGCTCGCTGGCAAACACAGCCTTGATGTACTCAAGAATTAAATGAAGGATGCTTTAAATAACAACAACCTATTTGTTTTACTAGTTAAATGAATGCGAGTATCAGGGTTCCATTAGCACATTGATGGAGATCAGTCTCAGTTTCATTTGTGGGCTGTTACACCTATTGTCAGAAAACAAACACTAGTCATCAGTGGTACGGCAGTCGTCACCATAAATGTCCCTCCACCGCTGATACATGATTCAGGCCTGATTGCCTGTGTGTATAGATCCACAGCGTGACATAGAGGTAGTGTATTGTTTAGATGATTAACAGCTCCTGAAAGTGTGAGTGAGCTGATGCCTGGTCACTGATGGCTCCTCACGCAGCTTTTAATCATCATGAAACACATGCTGTCACTCCATGTCCCTGAGCCCCATCAGCTAGAAAGGGGCTTATGTTTAGCCAATCCCAGAGGGGCTTTCACCGCCGGGGATGAGCGTAGGGCAAAAGCGGCCTGAGGATGCTGTATACATGTGTAGAATGTGCTGCTCCAGTCAGTGTGACGTCAGGTCGGGAGTGAGATGATTAAAGTAGCCACAATGCACATCAAATCTCAAACACATCATGGAATCTGCTGCCTTAATCTCTCCACAAAAGCTCAGATTTTCCATGAAAAAAACAAACAAAAAACAAGCACTCAAACTCCTTCACAACACATAAAATGTGTTTACACAGACTGAGGTCAGCAGCTCGGCTCTGATTGGATTCACTTTGTTGTCTGTTTTTAATCTAGTAACGTTAGAGCTAAAAACAAAAGTATTTACAGACTTGATGGGCTGTCAAGCGCCAAACAGCAGCCTTCATTTGCATTCTACCTCAGTGCACACTGGGTTTTAGAATAAAACTAATCTGCTTTATCACGATAAACACATTGATTATGCAATATCACATAATTAGGATAATGATTCACTCTGGCACACATGACAGTTAACGCCCGTGTTCAAAATGAAACAAATGGCCCCTTTAGTGTGTGGCTTTTCAGTTTCATCTTTGCTTATCTATATTAGTCTCATTAAGATCACAGATCTCTTTTATATGCAACGCAGCAGCAGAGACACATTTGGAGTCAGAAGGAAAACATTACACAATAGATGATACATAATGAAAAGCAACAAAAAAGTCAAAGACTTATTTGCATGTGGTATCTCTTTACAACAAACACACACAAAACGCATTAAACATGAGCTCTATAGCTGGTGACTAATGGAGTCCTGTGTCTGCGTGTAATGTGCGACTCCCTCTCCATTTCACCCCGTCGACCTTCCTCCTGGTACACAAATATTGCTCATTACATGGGGGTTTATGTGCTCGATATAGCCATTGACCCTCAGCCTGCCTCTGGCTCCTGCCTTTCCCTCTCTCTTCCTCCTCTCCTCCCTGTCGATGCCTAGTTACCGATGGGGCAGTAAATTATAGTGGCTGGGCTGGGATTAGGTATGAGAGGGGGATGTCTGGGAGGCAGAGAGGAGGAGCACACACACACACATAATATATACACACACACATACCTGCACAGATGATTGTCTCTTCGTATGCCAGACAACTCCACATTTTACTATCCCTCCCCCTCTTCCTAACACATTGCACTATCAATCAATCCAATTTCCTGTTTTTTCTTTTTTATGTTTGTAGGAATAGAATATTTGAATACACATCCAGAAAGCAACACATTTATATGCTGCTGAGACAAAAACACCATATCGGGTAATTACTCTAATATGTGCATGGTTTGTTTTATCACGACGAGCACGAACAAACTTTGGGAAAGGTGTATTTTTTTAAAGAACAAATCAAATACGCTGCAACTCCGTTACATTTACTCACAATGACAAATAGCCTGTTCTATATTTTGCTTTGTTTTTGTTTTGCATATGAGAATGCAGGACTTGTTATGGTCATAATTTGCAGTGCGTGTTGGGGGTAAGAGGAGCCTGTAGTCTTAATATAGGAGATGACCTCAGCAGTGTCCTCTCCTCAGCTCCTACTATAGACGGACTGTGCACACATGGACTCACGCTCAAGGCAGCCGATGGAAATAGAATTGCTGTAGGGATTTCTCCAGCAAATGACCTGGAAAACATTGCCTGCTTGACTTGTGGGGTAATATGTGTATCTCCTGCACATTTTAGCACTGATATCTAATTACTCAAGACACCAAGAGTCAGCTTTTGCTACTTGCGTCTTTGTTCGATATAATCTGACGCATTTTTTTTGCATCATGAGGAAGAAAATGAAGTGCACATTCAGGCATTCTTTTTAAGATCAGGGCACTTAAACGTCTTCAATATCAGGACTGAGCTGCGTCGTAGGAACAAATTCACTCCATGACTAAATGCTAAACCAATTCAAGACTGCTCTCTTGGTGTGACTCCAAACTATTTGGCATTCCTTTCTCGGTCCTCTCTGCTCAACGCTGCCAAAACATTTAAGAAATAATTACGTGTACTTCTGTGAATACACTTAGGAATCTCCTTTCCTTTCATTTCGCGCTTTCTCTCGCATGCACAAGCAGATATGCAAGTATGCATTGTGTTTGTGTGCAAGTGTATGCAGTGGAGTCAGCGTGTGGGGTCTTTGTGTCCAGGAGTGAGAGACCTGCTCCAGTGATTAATGGGGTTCCTGTGTGAGGCACCGCAAGGCGCCGTACACAATCACTGGGCCAGACTGCAACCCTGCCAGGCTTGTCCTTCACATGAGGAGAAGAGAAAGGCGGGAAGGAGGGAGGGAGGGTGGAGGGGAAAATATTCCCTCGCTGTCCTTTACTCTCTCTTTCCTTTCCTCTGCCTATCCATCCTTCTTTTCCCTCCTAAAACTACTTTTACAACTACTCCCACCTTTTTTTCCCTTCCTCCCACTATTCCTTTCCTTCTCCCTTTCCGCTGGCCCCTGTCCTCTCGTCAACCCAAACTGTGGCACGTCCACATGTACATTTACACGTGCACACAGTTTGAACATTTGCACAGGAAAAAGGAAAAAGCAGAAGTTCAGTGAGAGAAAAAGATAAAGTGAAGTGTCGGCATAACACCAGCGCGTCTTTGAAGAGCCAGCCGGGGTGGAGGGTGGGGAGCCTGCTGTGAATCCCTCTACCACCCCCCACCCCCCATCCCTTTTCCTCATTTCCCTGCCGTTCGGGTATGCGGCCCCTCTTCTCAGTGTTAAACAAGCCTTTTAAATAGGCTTTAACCTGGGCCCACCCTCAATGGGGCCATTGTGGGAACGGATGTGTGGACAGTAGTGCTCGGTAAACACTCCTACTTGTCCCTTTCTCACATTCGCAGACCATTCTGCATCGGCTAGCCTGGAGGTTGAATCTGTACTTTATATGTGTGTGTGTGTGTGTGTTTGTGAGTGTGTATTGCGGGAAGTGTGAGAAAATAGAGAGAGCAAGAATGAAAATAACACTTTGTTCAAAGAGGGGAAATTATGGTAAAACTTGCACATTAAGTAGCACATTAAACGTTAAATTGTTATATAACAGTAGATTTAGTCAAATAGACCTCTCATCCTGTCAGTCAATAAATGTAAAGGGCTGTCCAGGGGTCTGTGACTACTGAAATTCACCCAGTCATCTTTTTTGTTAAGGCTAAACGACTGTGGACTTATTTAGTTAACCCACGTCACTCCAGGGCTGGATTTCATTATCTCCCCTCTCCCAGGGTCTCTAATTGGGCCTCACTGTTGTCGGCCTGGCACCTGCAGTTGGCCTGCATGTCACTGTATCCGTGGTAACAGCAGCATGCTGTGATGCTGATTCTCTGAGCCTCAGCGACTGCACGTCTCCCCCAGCCCACCCCACCTGCTCCTCCCCTGCCGTTCCCCCTATTACCAGCGCCGTATTGTCCTACATCCCCCCAGTGAAAAAATGCCACTCATTAGCTGTTAGGTTGTTTGACGACAGCCGACCGCCGTAGTGAAGATAGCTGAGATTTAGTTAAGTAAGTACAGTACAGAGTCCTTTTGATAGACTGGGTGCACACATGACTCAGACTGAGTGTTTACATAAACACAAATGACTGAATTACATAACCAGATTAAGTAAATTGACTGCATTTACATGGTTTACAGTAACTTGTCCTGTTCTATGTGTTTGGTTTTGATTGAGTGGTTTGATGGGTTAATATGTGCTTTCAGTCCTGTTTAGTTTGTGGCTTTGAACAGAAAACCGCACATGTACACAATCATCTAAAAGACACGAGTAGCTGAGGTTCATTAATTGAGTTCATGTTAGTTTACATATTTGGGTTATTTATTCCCTCAACTGACCATTTATGAAAAGGGAAAACACAAATATCTTCTCCGATTCCTCCTTATCAGTTTCCTGCCATATCTGGAAACTTAAATTGTCTTTTTTTTTTTCCTGTAATGATACGCAGTACACTTTGGAAATATTACACAGACAGTGAGAACAAAAAAGGAGGAAGTGTTCCGTTCGTGATGGGAAATCCCGGTAGTGTGTGATTTCCTTCTCTTTATGTCACTTAGAGTTAGACGAGGGACTTCCATTCCATTCACATGAATACGCGCATTCGGTTTTGTTTTGGTAGAAGTCAATCAGTTTCAATAAAGGAAGTCAATAAGACAACTGATAAACACCAAAGGAGAAATGACAGGATTACTGAGGGTGAAACGTAAGCACGGGAAACTTAAGACAGGTCACATACAGCATGCAAATAAGTTGTTGTGTAACAGTGACAAATATAGTTTAAACAAGACGAACAAGTTAATGACAACTAAGATTAAAACAAACAGCTGTGAAAAATGAAAACAAATACTTTCAAAAACTGTATTTAAACTACAATCTTCCTACTTCCTACTCGAACATAAAGTGTTATGAAAGAGCCTCAATGACATAATTGTTCATTGTGTGACATTTTTTTCTTTTTTTTGGTTAACTCTGTTTAAAATTATAATGTCTTTTTTGCCTTTTACTCATATTTATATTTTATTTCTACTTAATGTTTGAAATTAAGTTTATCATTATCACAATGAAGAATGCTGTGAACTAAAAAAACACAATTGTACAGCAAAATTTCTCATGATAATACTAAAACTATAACTGAAATACCCAATAAAAATAATGGAAATTTGAAATAAACAGCAGTAGTTGACGTTGACACAGTATACACAACGTAGAACTTATTAACAGCTATCAGTGCTGTTATCTCAGCATCAGATGAGTGACTTGCAAAACAGCTTCCTGTGCTACAGAAGCCTCTGTCTTTCTTTGAAAGCACGTGTGCTGCATGTAAACATGTCAGTGAGGAAGTGCTGCAGTCAAAGGAAAATAAAGCTGATGAGGGGTTTCGGTTTTGCTGTCTGGCCCTCAACACGGCTAATATCTCCATGTGCACTCCCCACTACATCTCTTAGAGCGGTTATGTCGCCATAAAGCACAGGTTGCCACTTATTGATTTCTGGCCAATGCAGGGAGCCGTCAAGAGCGGTAAATTCTAAAAGACATGTGTCCCAACAACACTGCTGCCCCGTGCACTGACAGTAGTTTCACAGCGATTGAGGAGAGTGTGATGGCAGCTTAGAGGTGCACAATGATCACAGCCTCTTTGGATGAGCAGTGATGAAGTGGCCAGTGTGAAGGCCAATTGCAGGGTCCGGTGTAGGAGTGAGGTTTAGCTCAGTCATGTGAATGATGGGCCTGAGTGTCGGTGAATGATGTGATTGGATGGGCAATACGCTCCAAGCAGGACACCCCTTCACTTATACCAATGCCACTCATCATTAACCCATTCAGAAGCAGTTTTTCACTTTCTGTCTCATCATGACGACCCGTGAACATAATTTCTTTGCAGGGGCAGACGAACAGAACGCTCCAACCTGATCACACACACCGCAAATCACTGCAATAACAGATTCAGCCTATTAATATTCTGAGGTGCCAGTGCCATCTGTCTCCTGTCAAGGTTTCAACACTGGAGCATAACCTGGACTCACTAAATATTCCACCAAAGAACATGAGTCAAAAAAGCCAGTTTAAGGTTGAGCTGGGAAATGCATAGTATATCTAAACTAATTTTATATGTTCCTTTAAACTGCATTGTTGACTGTGCCTGTCGAATAGTAATTTGGTAAAAAATTGCTGTAATTATTTTTATACTGATTTGCTTGATTTATGTGTGCTTGGTTGGAGACTTTTGTGGTATAAAGGAGTAGAAGAGGTCTTGAACAGCCTATGATTTTCACAGAATAAAGAAAAAACAACCCAGTCCTTTTCTTAGAAATCAGCGTGCAGGCTTATGTCGTGTATGTAGGCAATCAAGACAGTCATTAACGTAGCTTGAGCCTGTTGCCAATGACTGACTTCCAGCACTTTACAGACTCCAAAACAAACTTTACATAAACACACAAGCATGTATGAGTCTTAAAGCTGCAGTACCTGACAGGTTCTTAGTGTCACTGTGCAAAAATTATATTACCTTCCAGCTTACTGTATTGTACTTCAAGTATTTTGAGAGGACTTCAGCATCCATGTAGATCCATAGAATTTATTCTGTGATGCAGGTTTTGGTCTTATCATAGGTCTTTTAAATACATGACTGACTGCTGTGAAAACCGATGGCTGATCAGATTCTGACAAATATGACCTTGCCATAATATGAAAGCTTGGAAAAGTGGGTTCACTTTGTGTAAGTAATGGTGTCATCTCTTGCATTTAATCTTTTAATTTGGACCAAGAGGAGAAAGCTGCAGAAGGAAGGTATGTGTTTTCACTGTGACTTAAATATTGAGCATGTGAATAAATGAATGAAGTAAAAATGTCATTAACCCATAAAGACCCAGTGCTACTTTTGTGTCAATTCTCAATTGAATTTTTCTCTATATTTAACCATTTTAAGGGATTTATCACCATTTACAATAATATTATCCTCTGTATTTTGCATTTTTCAAAGTAAATCATGTATTTCCCTATATTTAATTAACTGATCATGTAGATGTTCATGAAAGTTCAGAGTAAATTCAAAGGTTATTATATCAGAAACAGAAAAAAATGAAGAAAAAGTGACTTTTTCAGCAAAGATATTAATAACTGAATGTTAAAACAAGTGTCTCCATCCACTGTCATTGATCAAACTCCATAGTTTTTACTGGTGAATCAATGCTGTAGAAGATGATGGTGTTTCTACAGTAACTACGAAGCCTCTGAATGTCCAAATGGGTCATACCTGATGACCATGAAAAGATGACAAACTGAATTTAACACCAATTATTTATATGGATTTTTAGGATTAGTGGATCAGCAGATATTAAACAGTTCAGATCAGTGGATGGTTTTGGTCACCAGTGGCTGTTTGGGTTTTTATGGGTTAATTACCTTTTATGAAGAAAATTGGCTCATTTGACTAATTTCTCAAGCTTGACCTACCTTTTGTAGCTCTCTCTAATGAAAATAACTTTGCTTTATTGTTACTCCTTATTTAACACAATAGGATATTGAATTTGAATGAGTTTTGAGAGGAAAATAGACTTTCAGAGAGTACATAATTATTATCTGCAACCCCATTGTTTTATCTATCTATAAAGACTAGAGGTCCCTTCATTTGAAGCTGTGACTGAGGCTCATTCTTTTGATAGTCTATCAGCCAATCAATAATATTATGTCAGGGGAAAGTCTATAACACATCATACTAATGAATAAAACATAGAGCAAATGTCCTGGGAGAGACAATCTAGAATGCATTAGTCCGACAGCCCTATGACGTTGCCAAGTAAACAAAACACAAACTGGCTGCTTTTCTTCCCCTAAAGCTAAAGGCACATAGTACAGAGTACCAGTAAGCAAAAAACATGCATACTGTATGCAGAGAGGGCAACCCAAACATAGTGCTTGTTTGTTAGTGAATGAATGGAAGCATTGAAAAGTGACGATTTCTTGTCTCAGCATAGCAGCGACAAAGGAAAACAGCAGCACAAGTTGTTGAATTTATGAATCGTGCCTGTCTCAGAGCTGAACACTGTTATCTGGTGAGACTGTGCTTGAAACTCATGAATAGATCAGACCAGACTACTCCTGGAAAATGGGAGTAGACTACTAAAACAATCCTTTTTGTGTTAGCAGCCTACAGAATATGAGGCAAAACAGGAAAGGATAAAAAAAAAAAAAAATACACCAAGGTCTTTGTTCGTCAGATGTTCTTGGAAAACAGCATCATGTTTCGTCACACGTCCTCAGAGGTGGAGGAGGAAGAATACAAGGAGGAGGAGGAGGAGGAGACATGGGGAGGAAAAAAGTGATCTCTCCTTTAATGGGCAGCTGATGATGTCATATCACTACACACAGATTCTTTAGTCTCCAAGTAAACCAGCTCCTCCTCGTGCTGATTGGCTGGACCTCTGCGAGAGGGGGAGGGTGTTTTTTTTTTTTCTTTCCCCTCTTGCTTCTGGATTAATCCCTGTGCTTTAGTGAGCTCATCTCTTCATCATCTTTCCCCTTCTCTTGTGTAACTTGTGTCAAAACAATAATTACTCCTCATATAGCCTTGTCCTGGTAATCTCATACAGTGTCAATATGCCACCATTTAGTGCTGTCACTTCAGGATGATTAGCTGTAAAACAGTCCTAATGTGTTTTCTGCTTGGGTTTTAAATAATCTTATTAACTAAATACTCAGGTGTTGAGTTGCTCCTTTCACTCCAAAGCCAATAAATTAGCCATTTTCACGCTTCGACTGCACTTCTTGGAGTGTTCTTTTATTCCTGAAGTCCCGTCCCCTGCAGCTCTTGTTTTCTTGGCTGTGATGAACAGCGGCCTGAACTCTGCCTTGCACTGGTTGCCCTCTGCAGTGAAACACAATGCCATGTCTGGGGCTACAGGTGACCAGCTGTCTGCCTGTGTTCCTCTCCTCTGGGACAGCTGGAGCCATCAATCAGCTCCCCCTGAGCCCCGTTGTGTCCGTCTGCCCGCCCGCCCGCTTTGACCACAACAACATCAACATCAGACGGCCTCATCTGGTCTTTCACTCCTCGGGGGGACACATCTCAACTTCTACGAACACAAATGTTAGGAAATTCTTTGAAATGAGGAACTTATTTAGAAGCCTTCTAAATCTCGGCTGACATTCTCATGCTCCGAACGGTCCTTTAAATCCATTTATTGACAGCGTTGGCTCACGGTCTTCACCTTTAGAGTAGTTTTATGATGTCTCTGATGGCCATAAATTGATACATTGTTGAGCCACTCCACGCAGCACGTGCAGTCACAGGCCTTTTTCCCTCCGCAGATGGAAAGCATTGAAGCCCATTATTGTGCTCTTGGAGGGGCGTCTTCCACCATGAACTCTTTGGCACACTTTTAAAGAGAGTGGCCTTAATGTATTCAGGCCTGATTCAGTGGCTTTGGCACTAAAGCTACCATCCCCCATCCTACACACTCACACAGCTCTTTTTCTTCGAAGAGTGGGTAAACATGTGTGAGTCGCACTGTTCTCTGGAACTTTTCCTTGTTTATCAAAAAGGGAATTGATGGGCCTGACAGTGGACTTCAAAGGGGCGACAGAAAAAGCATGAGTTCCACAGTCAAGACATTTCCTGTTTATTTCAAGGGAACTTCATGAAGGACACTTCATCAAAGATCAAAAAAACAACTCAAAAATTCACAAGGTGTCACTATCATCACCAGGTTTTACCGTTGCATAATGTGCAAACGCAGTGTTGAACCTGTGTCGCCTGATCAGGTGTTTGCCAACACATCTACTATAATTAGACTTTACTCTGAAGCAGACTGCATTAGTGGCAGAGGCAGCAGTGTCTCGAGGCTCTCTGGGAACTTGTCAAACAGAGGGCTAATTGTTAATGCTGGTGATTATTACATGTTTTTTTGTGAAGGGAGCAGAATTCCTCTATAATGGCTGTGACCGCGGCCACTCGTGATGGCCGGTTTCTTCCTCTGGGCTGTGGATGCCTCATTGTTGAGTCTTAAAAGTAGCAGGGCGACAGGGAAGCTAATTGGGTGGAGTCTGTCTGGACATAGAGACTCCCAGGCATCTCACTAGAGCATTAGTACAACACACACCCTCACCTTTGGTATTACTCACCTTAGATACGTAAACAAAAACAATTACCTAGACAGTGTTATTATTATTATAACACATCCTGACTGATAAGAGATATAATCAGAGATCCCCTGTGCAGATAGTACTGTTAGAGGATTTATTTATTTTGGTGACTCTGTTCTCTATAACAACAGCTTTTTGGTATTTTTACCTGTGATACAAAGATGTGACCTAAGGTGTGAGCAGGTGTTTTCAGCTTCTGTCATTCTGAGAGTGTCTGTAATATCATATGTAACAAGTGGTGCGAGGAACAACAAACCCCGCCACTCGCACGTACTGTAGCTAATTTTGGCATTGATCAATTCTTTCATCCATATTCAGTATTTCTTAAATATAAAAAATGTGTTTGTGCCAAGTTTGAAGTAAACTGAAACAAAATTGATGTTTTTATAGACATTTGACATTTCACCCATTAATAACAAATAAGTTGTATGGACAGCCATCATTTCTGTTGTATTATCTCAAAGTCATAGCTCTTGGTTCAATCCAAATTAATAGCTATCGTTAAAGTGCTACCTCTAAAACAAATGACAAGAATCAAGTTAATCCACACACTTACACATTATTTTTTTTGTTATGTGGAAGATAGAAAACTGAATTTGGAAACAAAGAGCATGTGAGCTCAATTAGAACAGTAAATGGGAAAAGAAAAAGATTTGAAAAATGTAACAAAAAATTTCAGATACAGGCTTTCGCTTAGATATTTTGCAGAGTGATATCTAAAATTAATCTCTCTATCTCTGCAATGTTTTTTTTTTTTTTTTTTTATCAAGATCTTTTTATTGAAGTTTTCTCAATATAATACAAGTGCAGTGCTGAATGGTCCTTACAGAAATCTTAAGTAAGCATGGGTGTAAATCAGTTGCAGCTAGCTATCTTTGCAACACTTCAAGTAAATTGAGTAAAAAATGGTGTTTTTATAGCAATTTGAAATTTTGCCCATTATAAGTAAATTGGGGAGAAAAAAAAGATTTTAAAAAATTCATTATAAATTTGAACTTTGACCTACTATTCCCAAAATGTAATCACATCTATTCTGGGTCACTGGCAATCTATAAACCTGATTTGGTATGAATTCAACCAACAGTTTGGCTGCTTGGCTGTGTTAACAAACAAACAAACAAACAAACAAATCGAACCAAAAACTCTACCCCTTGCCTCCCATCTGGGGGTCGGGGTAATAAAAAACAGCCAGAAGTTGTCAAAAGTTTGACCAAAAATGCTTTAATTTTACCGTTCATCTGAGCCTGCTTATGGGATCTGAACATCGCCTCTATACACATTCCTCCACCTTCTCTGGCATTTTCACTGTAAACACATACCGGTATATCTTCTGTCATTTGAGAGCATTTCTAACATTGTAAAAGGCTTCAGATACCTTTTTTTGGTTTTGTGAACAAGTTGTATGGACGGCCATCATTTTGGTTGTCTTACATGTGCATTACCTCAAAGCCATAACTCTTGGTTCAATCCAAATTAATAGCTATCGTTAAAGTGCTACCTCTAAAACAAATGACAAGAATCAAGTAAATCCACTTACACATTATTTTTTTTGTTGTTATGTGGAAGATAGAAAACTGAATTTGGAAACAAAGAGTCTGTGAGCTCAATTAGAACAGTAATGGGGCTATCTATCTGCGTTCAGTTTCACGTGTGTTCACTCTAATATGCCGTAAATGAGGCCCTCGGGCCAGGCAACCAAGTGAGAAAAGGGCCCTGTATTAGCATGAGATAATTAACATATCTATGCACACTGCTTTAGGAGACCTCTCCCCAAATATCTGAGTCAAGCACCTGTATTGACATTGGCAGAGCAGTGTTTAGGTCCAGCTGAGAATGAAAGCGGAGCATGTCAGTGCACTCGCCACAGGCAGCTACACTTGTAAATACCTGAGAAATGTTCAGCGGAGGAGGAGAGCGTCTGTGCTTCTGTGGAAAAAGTGCTCTACATTGATCCTATCAGTGATTACAGTTCTGTGGAGTTTTGTCCCAGTTGAAGGCCTGATTGATGTCATCAACGTAGCCATATAGGTGGTTTTCACACCTTTAAAGTACAAGTTTCAGGGTGGTAGACTCAGACTGGCAGTGCATCCAAAAACAACCCCATAAAAACAAAAAAACAAAAACACTTGAATTGGATTTTTAATATTTAATACATTTGGTTAGCTGTTTAATTACATTTTCTGTAGGTTAGATGGGGCAGCTTATTGGAGGAAATCAATAACTGCCTGTAAAGCTAACTCACTGAAATAACTTCTATACTGGGAAGTTACTCATTCTAGCAACTTCTCAGGAATGTACCAGGAAATAATATAGTCATAAAAACACTAGTTGTTTCATATTAGGATTGGTAGTTTTGGAGGATGTACTATAAGTATGTAAATTCCCATGAGTTCTCCAAATTTCCATGAAAAACACCAATACATGACCTCGCAAGTAAGTTCTCAGTTTTCAGTCGTAAATACTGTTACTAAGAGATCTAATGAAATTCACCAAATGTCAGATTCACTATCAGCTCAGATACAGATGAGCTGGAGGTCATTTACAAGAACCTTACTGGTATCGTTGTACTGATGAAGAAGTCACACTTCACTTTTGTGTTCCATGAAAAAGAAAGTGAGTCAGAAATTCATACGGCTTAGTCAGTGTTTTCCTTTAACTGGAAATACGCCACACCACACAAACAGACACACAGCATGACAACACCCACTCACACGTCACTGTGAGAAACAATATCTGTCCAGTGATGATACTTATCTCAACCTGCAGTTCAGATTCAGACAGAGGCACCTAAAAGTCAAGTTTAAGAAAACATTTCTATCTATCTATCTATCTATCTATCTATCTATCTATCTATCTATCTATCTATCTATCTATCTATCTATCTATCTATCTATCTATCTATCTATCTATCTATCTATCTGTCTATCTATCTGTCTGTCTGTCTGTCTGTCTGTCTGTCTGTCTACACTGTAGAATTACTGTAGCATTAACACCAAAAAGTTGTAAAACTGCAACACAAAAAACTGTAAGTGAAAATACAATGCAAAGCTGTTTATTTGAAAAGATTTTTGTGTTAACGTTTAAATCAAATATAGCTGTAGTTTTTACAGGATGAGTATGTTATCAAAATCAGATTTGTCTGTCGAAATGATGTATTTCTATTGTTTTGAGAAAATAAAACTGTGAATTGGGAAAACAATTTGGTGCTGTTTAAACTGCAAGACCATAATGCTGAAATAACAGCCTATTCTCATACTTTTTAAAAATAAAAAAGTAATTTAAAAAAAGTAAATTTAACATTTTAAACATGTAAATATAACTGAAATCCAATGTTAAATCTACATGTTACTCCATAAATATGTTTATGGTTTGGTGTGTTTTTTACAGTATTGTGCTGGTAACCACAGCTACCACTATGTTGTTTAGGTTTTTGTTTTTGTTTTTTTTTTGTAAAAACAGCAGGATTTTTTTTTTTTTACAGTGTATCTAGCTAGACTTTAGCTAGCTAGCTACACTGTAAAAAAAAAAAAAAAAAGTAGACCATACTGTAGAATTAACACCAAAAGTTGCACAATTGCAACATAAAAACTCTAAGTGAAAATACAATGCAAAGTTGTTTATTTGAAAATATTTTGTGTTCACTACATAATTGAAATCCAATGTTAAATCTACATGTTACTCCATAAATATGTTTATGGTCTGATGTGTTTTTTTTACAGTATTGTGCTGGTAACCCCATCTGCCACTTTTGTTTCTTTTTCATAAAAACAACAGGATTTTTTAAAAACTATTATCTAGCTAGCTAGTTAGTTGTAGTTTTTACAGGAAGAGTACCTTAACAAAACCAGATTTATATGTAGAAATTATGTATTTCTATTGTTTTGAGAAAATAAAACTGTAAATTGAAATACAATGCGGTGCCCTTTAAATTGCAAGACCATAATGTTGAAATAACCTATTTTCATCATTCTTTTTAAAAAATAAAAAAGTAATTTAAATAAAAGTAAATGTGTTTTTTACAGTATTGTGCTGGTAACCACATCCACCACTCTTTTTGGTAGAATCTATCTATCTATCTATCTATCTATCTATCTATCTATCTATCTATCTATCTATCTATCTATCTATCTATCTATCTATCTATCTATCTATCTATCTATCTATCTATCTATCTTAAATAAATTCACACCCTCACCACCAGAGGCTCCTCCTCCTCCTCTGGTTGGAATGGTCTTTATTCTGATTTTTATTATAATTATTATTATTATTATTATTCCGTGTCATTATAATGATGGCACATATGTGTTTTGTCATCCAGAGCAGTAGTCAGGGTACAGTAACAGAAGAGGACAGGCAGGAAGCGGCGTGGGCAGCCCTCCCTGTGTCACCGCCTGCGTCAGACACAGACGCCAGGAGGGAGTTTTCCACTGACGAAAAAGGCTGCGCTTCTCGGCAGACTGCTACAGACAAGGGAAGCGCTTCAGCTGGTACGGAGCCCCGTACGGCAGCGGCGGACGCAGACAATAGCACAAGAGGGCTGTATATGCGGGGAGGAAAGCGCTGCGTTCGGATGCCATTTGGATTTACCACACTGTTCATCCCCACGCTGTTTTTGTCACTAATGCTGATCGGATACTTGAATTGGTGGTGAGTACAAAACAGAATGTAGAGTTGGCGGTCGGATCACATTGAAACACCGTAATTTGTGTGTTTAACCTCGGAGCAGGAGGGAAGCCAAGGAGTTTTCTTGTCTTTTACGCACAGGTTTTTGTTTTTTGTTGTTGTTGTTAAAATCCATTACTGTGTTGTGTTTTGTTGGAGAGCGGATGGATGGGTCTGTACGGGTTGGGATTTCTTTTTTAAAAAACACACACTTTCCATTTAGCGCTGCTTATTCTTTGGCGTTTATTCTAAATATTGACACGGCTGGCTGGCTGCTTAAGTGACTGCTTCGCTTCAGGGTGTTGAACACACAGGTGATCGCAGTTTGATTACAATCGACTGTGTACTAATAATTATTTAAGCGACATTCCAACCCGTTTCATTCACCTATTGATCGATATCGGTTATTGATCACTCACTGGCTGTTTGGTTATTATAAAAGTTCACCACTATGCGCGCCTGGTAAGGACTGTTGTACTTTCCAGTTCTGTTTCTTTTCGATTGTTGGTTGATTTAAAGTGAACTGTTGATGAGGTCGGCTTTGTGTATTCAGCTTGTGTGTATGTGTGTGTGTGTGTAGTTCTTCTCGTTCACCTCGGCAGTGCTGGTGCGCCTCTTGTAACTAGAGCGACTCCTGAAGGCACTACATCTGAGTACAGCTGATAGGGACTGCTGCTGTCATTGGAATTAGCATTAATCATGAGGAATGATCGGGTCAACAGGGAAAGAGCACTGACTGGCTGGCGTTTCACGACTTGCACGACCGGCCAGTGGAGCTTCTGCGCACATCCAGCCTCAGTGATTGATTTTTTAAAAAAACATTCACCTCTAGTAGATAAGAATTTAGGCTGCGAGCCAGGTGCGGATAGGGAATGTGGAGCGTTCATTGTTTGAACAAATGATCCCTTTAACAACATACGGCTGTCAAAAGCTGTTATTTCGTGCGTTAAAAAAAAAAAAAATGGCCAAAGTTTGTGTCGATTTGACGCACGCCTTTTGCGCTCGTTTAATCAGAAGCTGTCATAAATGCGTTTATCTGCTCCTGGTATTTATCACGTTATAGTTTGAGGCTCTTGTTTTACACAACCAGACTGGATCTGTCTTTGATAAAGAGACTCAGTCTAATCGTCTCTAGCGCGACCTCACCCGGATCATTTTTGGAAACATGTTTTCTGGAATTAGACTACACAGAGCTGAATGATCCTTTGTTTACAGAGGGGGCATTTATTACTTAATGCTGTACTGAAATCAAATAGATATTTATATCACCAATAATAAAATGAAATATGTTATTTTAGTTTACTGTTTACACCTGGGAAAAATACTAAATTAACCAATTTTGCTTCTCACATTAAATCTAAGTTTACTTATGTCACAACAGTCAATGCCTTTTTTTCAATATTTGGAGGATTTCCAGCCATGACAAATATCATCTATACCTCCTGCCTTGCTCGTCCCCATCATATGATCCAGTCCACAGCTAACCTTGTGGTGCCTGCAGCTGTCAGACCCAGCATAGATAATCTGGATGGCCACTTCCTGTGCACTGCAGTGTATGTTTCACAACCTCAGGAAGCTCTCTGTCTTGCTCATAAACACACACACACTTGAGTTTCTGTCTCCTCAGCTGGGAGAGAGAAAGAAAGAGCAAGTGAGGAGAGGAGCAGTAGTGCTGAGTTCACACAAGGTTGTCTGTGCCTGTTTCATTTTGGTCACGCAGGACGGCCCCCGCAGCTTTTGTGCCTGGGGAAGTGAAGTGTGGGGGTGCAGGGGCCGAGGGAGTCTGCTGCTGATCGTTTCCACACACACACACAAGCAGCCGAGAGCTCCCATCTGTTTTGTCCTCTCCCAGCATTCCATACAGCAAGTGTCCCAGACTGGAGCACGACCCCTGAACCCACAACTACCTCCTCCCTTCCTCCACACACACACACTCACTCACTCACACACAAACACACAAAGCTGCATGTTTGGTGCAAAGGAATTCGTTATTTGAGATGCTTTTCTTTTTTTTTTCTGACACTTCACAGTTTCCGATGCATACAAATCTGTCAGAGAAAAAATATCACTACTTCTTATATGTTGCTCCCTGCATAGCAACTAGAGTTTAGCAGGAGAAAAGCAGTAAGTTTTGAAGGATCTTTTATTGTTAGTTGGAGTATCATAGGCTGAATCCATAAAAGGTCAACTCACCACTCCTACAGGCATCACCTGGTCAGTGAGGTTTAGCCTGCATAACAGATTAATGACAGATGAGGGCACGTGAGGTCCACGTGCAAGCTAATACTCTGTCAGGTGTGGCTAGTTAAGGTAGTGTTCGCTCACTGCCTAATGGGTGTAGGACTTTCCAGTGGTTAGCAGCAAAAAACACATCTGGGTTAGATAGAGCCTATGTTCTTCTCCCACTATTACAGCGAGAGTGCCGCTGCCAGAATGGAATTCCTGCGGCTTGGAGACATGACATTATTTATTTGTTTTGTACAATCCTCCCTCCTTCTTCCCACTACCTCTCCTTTTTGGAATCAGTGTGTGCACGGGTCGAGACTGAGGAACAGAATGTTTCTGTGGCACAGTCACAGCAAGCTTTGGGCTTCAGTGAGAACAACAGGCTCATACAGGAGAGGAGAGGAGCTCTGGCTGCATTGTTCCAGCAGGTGGAGCTCTTCCGAGGCGAGAAGTGAGCCAGAGTTTCCTTGAGTTTGGAATTCAGCCCACCCCGTTACCTTGATGGCTCTGATCAATTACCCTCGTCTTCTCAGTGACAGGACTGGAAGCGAGAGGTGGTGCTACTTCTAAGGCGGTGCAGAGGGACGGCCTGCCCAGACAGGCTTCCACACACCAGGAACTCCCAGGCTCATCATTATCACATTTTATGAGCACTCAACTCTGCCAGTCAGTCATTCTGTACGCTGCACAGGGTTTTGTCACTGTGCCATGTAAATTCTCTCAGCTGGCTAAGATTAGTGCAACTTGTCGCTCCCTCCCACACTGTTATCAGCTGCTAAGGGGCTGGACAGTCAGTGCAAGGGGGCAAAGTCAACGGTGACTGGACAGGTTGGCTGCAGAGCAGACAGGGGCAGTTTGAACAGGCTACAGGAAGATGTCTTTACACACGCAGGAATGCACAGAAAGGCAGCTGTCGGTTTAGACTGACTTTCCTGGATATATGGATCACGACTTTATTAAAAGCAAAATGCCATTTCTCCATAGTGGGAAGGTAGGGATGGATCTGCCTTCTTTTGTACAGAGTTATGATAGCTTTTTTAGTCTGTCATTATTTAACTTTACAAGTGCACAAGTAAAATGAGGAAAGCTTTGATAGGTTATAGAAGCTGAAAATGTAAGATGAAAGAATGCATGAGTAGATGTCCTGTATTGTGCAGCACCATGTTCCTCATCTTTACCATTAACAGTGGGTGAACTGCAACTTAAAAAAAAAATCTTTCAGTTTTAAATTTCTGGTGAATACATTATTTTTTTTCACTGTCTTTTAGATTTATATTTGTTTACTATTTTACCTTGGTACACAAGTCAAGTGATGATGTACTATTTTTTATTATAAAATGTTCTTTAGGCACAACTGAGCAAACTTTTTGACTTACTGTTCTGTCCTGTTCATATAATTTAAGATTCTTTAATAAGGTCTTAAAGAGCTGTCTGCAGATGAAATAGAAATGAATTGGGATTCTGCAGTCATATTAACAGCCTGTAGCTGCATGTATCAAGTTAATCTTATTTCACTGACATAGTTATGCATCTGACTTGAGCTGTGTAGTGCTGCTGGTGACAAATCTCCTCGCTAGTGATTTATCTTCCCAACTCTGTGACAACTGGCTGGGGAGCACCTCAGCGGATGCGTCCTTTATCTGCCTGCCTGTGTGTGGTTGATGGAATGACAGTGATGCATAATTTAGTGTGCGTTGAAAACATGCTGTGCTCCCTCTCTGGCTCGGCTGTCCGATCACATCCATTCTCCATTTAGTGCAGACATTCACAGGCACTGCTTTCTTGAAGAGCCGGCTCTGAATTCTTCTTTTATCTTTGTTCTTTTTTTCCCCCCTCCGCCCTTTTGCAAATGAGTCATTGCACGATTGTTGTCTTTTTAGCCCCGTCCCTTGTTCTGTCCGCTCTCCCTGCTCTCTTGGCCTTGTTCTGTGGATGCAGTGGCTGAACAGGCTGAGAAGCTCCAGATTGACTACAAGCCGTCCCCATGCCAGGATTAACCTCTCGCCATTGTTTCTGCCCGTTGAACAGGATTAACAAATCAATGTGTCAGGTAGACTGCAGTCAAGAGACAATGACCCAGTTCTGACACCACTGCCACCCCCCACCCTCTCCTCCCCCTTCTGCCTCACTGCAGCTTTTAATTAAAAAGACTTTGCTTAGCTGGCGCGATGCTCTCCCTTGAGGATGCCTCACAGCTTTGTTTTCATTTTTTTACACAGAATTGGGGGTAGGAGTCATGGCAAAAATGTAAGGTGAACCCTTACGTGTTCCTTTTTTCTCACAAAAAGATGTGGATGCTGCGGTCTGTCTTTAAAACACACATGTCGTTTAATAAATGCAGCGCATAAGCAACAGATGCTGCACCCAGGTGTTTCTAAATGGTTTCAAGGCAAACCGCATGACGAGATAATATTAGTATCTGTAAAAGGCATTTGGAGATTATTTAACGCCTGAGTGAGTTAGATGGGAATGAGGCGGCTGCTTTTCTCATTGGGTTTGTAAACCTGCACAAGCACTGAGGTGGTCACACTATAGAGGAAGGCTTTTTTTGTTTGTTGCAGAGACAGTATGAGGCAGCTTGACCTATTGCAAGGTGATTCATTCATCATACAGTATATACGCTGGGGACAACAATATCTGACTGCAGCAATAACAATAACCCCCTATACATCTCCAAAGCTGCCTCCACTGCCTATACAGAGGTGTCAGCCTCTTGCCCTTGACTCTCACTGTCCTTTATCCTTGTCAAAGGAAGCACTTCTTTTGCATAATTCCTCCCTGTTGCATGGTGGAAATGACCTCTTCCGTACATACGTACCTGCTTAGACGTTTTTTTCATCACCCGCTACAACTGCTGACTCTTGCATAACATCCCGATTAAACAAACCTGGCATGCAGATCACATGTGGAGATAAAGTTCCTTTAAAGTCATTGGAGGATGTCTGGGCATGACGTATCTAGTCTTTGGTACATTTCCTTGTCTGCCAAAGAGAATTAGGCGTGTTTGCAAGGAAGCATGTCTGAGCTGTGTCTATTAATTGTAATAATTGACATGGCTAGGACTTAGATTTAAATTAAAATTCATACTCTGTAATTATGCAGTCTATCTCTTCAGAATGAAAGAGAAAGTGACTGCAGATCCTTCTAAACATTTGTTTTTTTTTTTTTTTACAAAATTATAGGTATTACCAAGCAAATATTTGAGCAAACACAGCTAAAAATACCCAAAAATTGCATGCATAACATGCTTGTGCTGCAGCAGCTGTGAGTGATTTGGCTGTGATTCTGAAGACTGTAAACAGTTTGATGGTGAAATGATCTCTTTATGGGCAAAGTAAAAGCCTTCCTCCTTTCCCACTCCATATCATTGTAGGGAGTGTCTACGCTGGAGTGGAGCCCAGTCATGTCTTCTTTCTCCCCCTCTCACTTCCTTCCTCCCTCCCTCCACTCCTCCATCCCTCCTTGTTTAGGTTAGCAGGAGTTTTAGCCCCAGACTGTGGCGATGACCTGTCCTGTCTCGCACCCAGCATCACCTCGCACTTCCCAGAACTTGCGAGAAAGATTTTTATTTGTCATAACTTAGTGACGCATTCGTGTCTCATAACTATAAAACACATCGCAGTGTAAACCTTCTGTCTCACCCAGCATGTCAGTGGGATTCCATTCAACTGAATCATTCAGTCTTTCATCCTATTTTATTTCATCCTCTGAATAAAGTCTTTTCTCATAATACCTGAAAAACTAATTCTAAAATTAATTAAAAATTGATCTAAAACTACTCAGCTCATCATAAATAAAACAAGACTATCTAAGCCCTTATAAAACAAATTAGCACTAAACTTGAAATACCAAGTAATAATGTAAAAAAGTGAAAATGAAAATTCTCCTTTTCCGCAACAAGATGAGGTGCATTTATATTGCATTTGAGAAAATTATTCATTGATTAAACAAAGATTTACAGATATGAGCCATGCTTTAGCTGGTTATCGTCTTTTTTTTCCCTCCTCCTGTCTCTTTCTGTCTGTGTCTCTCAAAGGATTGATTGTTTATATCGCTGAGCCAGCAGCCTCTCTCATGGGAGCTCTGTGCGCAAGAGCTGCATAAGAAAACATCTCGACTATGCATTGCTATACATATTTACTGCTACACAAGGGTCATGTGAACATATTACGCAGGACAAGTGGCAAATTGCCCTGGCTTTTGCCAGCATATTTAATTGTGAGAGGCCTGAAGGGACTGATTGAAATAAGAGGTCTGTGGCTCTTGTTTGGTCACCTCTCTACCTGGTCCTTTTCTTTTCCCCTAATCAATGCATTTGCTGAGCTGATGGGATTTGGAAGAGGGTGGGTCCAGTAATTGTTGACTTAGGTGAATAAGGCTGATTGATTGCTTCCTCGGTGCCATGGCTAGCTGCCTCTCTCAGCTGAGTGCAGCACGAGATGGGCTGCATACGGTCTCACATGGCTGAGCACAGGACTGGCTAGTACCGATGGTCCAAAGAAAAGCCTGTGTGTATACAAAGGCGAGCATGCAACATGCAGGCAATGATTATTTATTGATTGTGGATGTGTTTTTATTACCAAGGATACAGAGACTTAGTGTATTTGTAACATGTCAGCATCTTATTAGCTGAGATTAAACAATTCAAATGTTTTGCTTTGCCTGCAGATGAATCATCACATATACAGTGTAAATAATCATTTAAACATCATTGACTTTTTCACACTTTATGCATGAATTCATTGTAAGGTTGGTTTTATCCAGGCCAAACTGCTGAAACAAAATTCTGTTTCAAATTACACTCTAAATATCAAACACAGGCCGTAAAGTGTCACCAATATTTTACATAAAGACAAAGACTGAGCCCTAAAGGTGCCAGATGTCTACTTAATTAGCTAATAACCCCTCTTCTTTGCTCTTTCTTGCAGATTTTTCACACTAACGCCATGAGTGGGCTTCTCAAGAGGAAGTTTGAGGAGGTGGATGAGGACCCCTGTTACTCCTCACCCTCACCCTCCTCCCTCTCCTCTGCCTGCTCGGGCTGGGACTCGGAGGGGGAGAGCTGCTACTCGGACACCCTAGATTCCACTCCCAGCAACCCCAGCTCCCCAGCAACAAATTTCAACAGTGAGTGTCCTCTTCCAGCAACAATAAATCATAGAAAGAGCTTTTTAATGTGTTCTATCGCCTTGTCTTTACTGCTCCACGGAGGCTCTGATAACAAACCCATAAAAATGAGGGAGAGGTTAAGGAATTTAGGCAGCTGGCAGCCCATGAAACACTTCACAGAAATGATTTCAGACTTCTGCAATGAATACCCCTTTTGATTTCATGCCCTAAAGCTGCAAAATGGCTAATCGCATTATGCAGTGGCTGCTCACCTTGCCTCTGTCTCCACCTTCTTCTCAGACAGACAGAACTTCACCTTCCCCTTTTAGAGATTTAGGTCGAGACGTTTTGGGGTGTGTTTCTGTCTGGACCTGGGTTTGTCTGCTGGCCTTTAGGGGACAGTCAGGTTGGAGAGGGATTGTAGGGGAGAAGGGTAAACAGTTGTGAGGTTTCCAGGATGGTGAGGCAAGGAGCCAGGAAGAGAAGTGTGGCAGGTTGCCAAAGCTGGGAACACACAGAGCCTTGTCTGAGGCCCAGGCTTGCACCCAGCACAGGTGCTGAAAGAGGCTGGAGGAGGGATATGAAAAGGGGTTTGGGGGGTGGAAGGGGGGCAGGACAATCAAGAAAAGAAGGCATGCAGACACATCTCAGATTGTGTGGACCATTATAATCCACTGTTTGTGTTGGACGGAAAATTGTTTGCCATTGTGAAGTGAAGGGGGAAAAACAGCCTGTAAATCCCATCTCATCCCATTTAGAGGCAGTGGAGAAGGTATCATTTGTCTCCTGCAGCTGTCATAAGCCTCACTGGATTTGATGGATGTGAGGCTGAAACTGGCAGTTTGTTTCATCTGTATTAGCTCTAGTGGCAGATTAGACAACACAGTACAGCTATTGTATGCAGTGACTGCATTAATCCTGTCGGGTCACCTGTATTAAGGGCAAAAGGTCGCCTTGCTTTGTCAGAGAGGGATTTTTGGATGGAACCTATTCAGGGTTGGTCGCAAGACAGTTTTGTGGCTGAGAAAATGGGACTCTACAAGGAGTTTCCCACCACATAATAAAGGTAATGCCCAACACATGTGAAGTGTTATCCTTTTCTGTTCACACACAAATAAAAAAAAACACTGGCTCTGGCAACTAAAGCAGAGGAAAAAGTTGCTTGTCCGTAAGCGAGGTTCAAAAATCATGTCGAATATTCCTGGGCAGAGGAAGTGGAATTTATATTGAAGCTTGAATAATTGTTGGGTTTGTTCCCACACATGGTTCCACTTTGATTCCCATATGGTTTTATTGTATTTGTCAGGGTATAGAATGATGGCTCGTTGATGTGGGTCCTGAATGGTTTTACCAGAGAAAGGACCTTTGACTCCTGTCTGTTACCGGGCCATTTGAGGGGATTTTCAGCGAGCTGAGAGACCAGGGTGGGCAGTTTTTATCCCTGTCCTGGGAGCTACACCCCCCCTCCCTCCACTCCCCTTCCGGGAGCTTTGAGCATTTACACACTAGTTTGTGATCCTGGCAGCTCTGCTTCCTACACTGTGTCGGCCACTGAGGGGAAATTCCTGGGCTGGGTGGTTTTTGTCGCACAGTAGGGCTAGTAACAAGGCTGAATAGGTTCTGGTAGTTTAGGTTTCATTTTACAGGATGTAAGTGTGTTGGACTCCTGTTAGCAGTGTCTTTTAATTGGGTACATGATAAGGCTTGGTTGAGGACTAGGGCAATGAATCAGAAGGGTGTCCTTTTACAGTCATTTCAGCAGCGTTTGCACACAGCTCTAGAACATAAATGTGGGGCATTATGCCATCTAGTGGCACATCAGAGCAATTATAGCTTTAATGAAATGCACTAACCCCTTTTGTTTAAAAATTATACACGGTAAACTTAATGTGATCTTTCTGCATCCACAGCCACATCCATTCTTAAGAAATCCAAGAGACCCCGGCGAGGTAATGTGACCTTTGACCAGGTGACGGTGTTCTTCTTCCCACGGTGCCAAGGTTTCACCAGTGTTCCCAGTCGAGGAGGATGCACATTGGGAATGACACAACGACACAGTGCACTCCGCTCTTATACCCTCGCTGAGTTTGCTGTGGAGCAACGGCTCCTGCGAAGGGAGAAACTGCTCAACAGGCTCAGGGAGGAGAAGCTGGAGGCTCTCAAACTGAAGGTATGCACACGTGCACAAATGTCGATAGAACACCATCTGTAAAATTCCCATGATGCTCTGTCCAGTGCAGCAGTTCCATATTTGTCATCTTTGCTTTATCCAGCTGACTAAGAATGGAACCCAGGAGAGTGAAGAAGCAGAGAGGCTAACGGTGGATGATATCCCCGAGCAGGACATCGACATCAGTGGAGCCAACCTCGATGAAGGTTCTTTCCTGCAGCCTTACACGTCGAAACGCCGCTACGCTCTACTCAAAGCAGCTGGCTTGAAGAAGATTGACAAAGAGGAAAAGAGGCAGCTGCATGAGCTGAGACTCTCCAGGGAGAACTGTGGCTGTGACTGCCAGGGCTTCTGCGAACCAGAGACCTGTAGCTGCAGCCTGGCTGGCATCAAATGTCAGGTAAGAGCTGAGAATCCACTAAAAGTTAATGCTAAGTTAAATTTAGGGGGTAATGAAATGAGAAAAACAAACTTAACAAAACACCTCTCTTCAGATTGGTTTGCTCTGGGTCTATTTATGGCCATTTAAAGTCATATAAAATGCAATAAATCAGACGCAGTTGGATGAACACGATGTGTAAAATGCTCCAGCAGAGCCTCATAGTAACAGACCCATTTTCATCAACAGTTCCATATTCATATATTACATTCAATGTTGCAACAATCGCCACTGAGACGATAACAATACATGTCAGTGTCAAGTAATCTGTTAAATCTTTAATCCCTAATTCTATTTCATAACAAAATGAACATCTTTTTTTCTGTTTCTTGTAGATGGACCATTCCTCTTTTCCATGTGGCTGTACCAAGGACGGCTGTGGAAACACAGAGGGTCGCATCGAGTTCAACTCCACCAGGGTACAGACGCACTACATCCACACTATCATGAAGCTGGAGCTGGAGAAGAGGCTGGAGGAGCAGTCGGGCACAGAGGAGGAGGAGGAGAAGGAGAACGTGACCGGGCCCGGCCAGTTACAGTCCCTGCCCTCCTTCCCCTTCAGCTCGGAGCTGGCGTCGGCCGGAGAGAACAGCTGCAGTAGCGATATGACAGACTTATCCGACTCTTCGGGTCACAGCGAGGACTCTGAGGCCGGGGAGAGCCCATGTGATCACTGCACGCAGCTGGATGTAGACGAGAAAGGCCTGAGCCGCATCCTGAGCTTCAGCGACACCGAGAACTGCTCGAGGTGTAGCAGGGACAGTGGGGACGGTAAGGACATATGCTGCTCAGATCAGCGACAAGAGCAGCAGCAGCAGCCGTCTACGGAGGCATTCGGTAGCTTTAGCATGGCGGATTTTGCCGACGAGAACGACAACATAGACGCTGCACTGTTGGACACTGAGGACGATCACACAGACAATCGAGCAACAGCCATTTCAGAACTTTTAGATGAGAATGCCAACCAGGGAAATGCTCTTTTCCACAGCAGTAGCGTGCCACACACGCCGTCGCCCACCGTCGACCGCACTGCGAGCTACAACATGGACTTGAGCCTCTCTTCTGAGTCAGACCTGGAGTTCTTTGACGGCTTCCCCTGTCTGGGGCCCAGCTCGCTCTACAACTCCCTAAAGGAGTACGAACACATGGACAACTTTTTTCAGTTTCAGTTGCCTAGTTACCCCAGCCTCCCCGCCGCTAGCGACCCCGGGACCTGCCTACTGGAGTCGCTCATTGGCCTTTCAGAATCCGTCCCAGAACCCCCTGCCACATTTACAGACAATCAGCTGTTGGAGGAAGCCATGAAATTGTCTGTGATGGAGTCTGTGAAAGTTTGACGTAAAAAAAAAAAAAAAAAAAAAAGCAAAACTTGTGGACAGTGCAAGAAGTAAAGGTTTTGGGGTGGACTGTACATGCACATACAGTAAGATGTCAATGTAAACATGTTCGATTCTGGAGGAAGCTGTGATTTCCCTCTTGCCTAACAAATGTTCAAATTGCCTTCAAAATGTTAGCAAAGCAGTTTGGGATTATTGCTGTGTGAGATGGCAGCTAAATGTTCAAAAAAAAAAAAAAAGATAGAGGGAAAAAAATGATCAATTAAACCAGGCCCATGTAAACCAATGATGGCTCTTGATTCCTAAGAAAGCTGTTTTAACCAAACCAAGCATATGCTAAACAGGAATAAACCATATTAGGGCCAGGTCGGGAATCTCAACACAGCTGAATGTGCACCTCAGGGATTTTTTTCTAGCTTTCTAGCTTTTGGAGGCAATGTATGGTGACCATTGCTGTGATGGCCTTCATATGAAACCCGAGTCAAATCACAACATAGTCCTGTTTGTGTCAGTACTTTACACCAACATGACTTGAGTAGGTGTTGAATCCTGAAGCTAGTGGACTCTTTCTCCTCAAGATCTTTCCCATGGGTCTTATATGGTACAAAAAACAAAAATCCCTCTAAAAGCTCCTCGATCTGCACTTTATCTGTGAAAATAGTTATGTATGAATAGGCATTGTTTTGGTTGTATGGGGTCGATTCAACAGTTCAACGCTAAATTATGGAGTTTCTTATTTATGAGCTGGGTAACAAGAAATAGTGCTCATACCATAAAAGCTGTAGCTGAATTGTCTTTAGTACTTTTGTTTTAAATTATTTCCTTTATCATTTTACTTTATTTATTTCAGATTAAGCCTAGTTTCATTCAATAAGCACTGTGGTTTGATATTTTTCACCTGAAAGTGCAATCCTTCCTTCCTTTTTTCCATATCACATAAAGGCATTGTTATGGGAAATGGGACCACAAGTCCATCGGAAAGTATTTAATATCTATTCTCTTATACATTTAACTTTTCTTTTTTTTTTTTGGTAACTTATTATGTCATTATTTCAATAGTTATTTAATTTAAGACTTTTTTGGCAATAAAATGGGCTGTTGTGAAGTTTACTGGATGTGCCTGCTTATCAGGGGAGCCATGCCTGCCAATGGTGTGTGCACAGTGCTTCCATTTAAGCTTTGGGACTGAAAACTGTGGAATCTCCCTAATCACTGAAACTAAATTATGGGTCTATTGTATCGCTGCCTATAATGTAACCATAGAAAAAAAAATTACACTAATATTTTGTAACTAATTTATGTAGGTGGACAAAAGAATTCTAATCACTGACAAATTTAATATTTTATTAAGAAAAGCAAAATGAATAATTTTCAATTTGGGACAACCTTTGTAATATATGAATTATAGAGAAATGTATACTTATGAAGGTTATTGCTCTCTAGCGTTCTGAAGTATTTTTCATAGGCAGTCTTAGATGTCTTAGAAATGCCACTAAAACTAAGTAAATCGCAAAGATCAATTTGATTGTACTCTGAATTTTTTGGAAGTCTGTGACTTGGGTTACATTATGTTATAAATGACACATATAAAGGGGTTTTTGTGGTTAAAAATTGCATATATTATACAATTTTTATCGCACACAAAACCTGGAAATTAAACAGTTGCCTCATTAATGTTAGAACACAACCTTTCAAAAGGTGATTCTTGTGTCACCGGTGTGAACAGTTGAGGGACACTAGAGAGTCGATGTACATATCTCACCCTTTCTACAGCTGTTTCAACAGCCTTTCTGGACCCTTTAGAAATTATGCATGCAGGTCCTGTTTGTTAAAACTTGTTCTGATTAATTGTATACTTTGAAAAGTGCAGAGTGCACATTGGAAATGTATTATTCGCTTTTTGCCTTTTTGATTACTTTGAAATTCATCTGATACATTGTTGTTTTGCCATGAAGAGGGCACTGATTTTTTTGCAAGCAAACATTTGTTTCTCTTGTATAAAACATCAATTCTCATGAAGAAATGGCAAAAGTGAGTGTTATCAATGTAATGTATTACAGTACAGCTTTTTTTTTTTTTTTTTCAAACAACGTGTCTTACTTTTTGCCTTTTGTGTTGTACATATTTCTGCTTGAATGGTCCTGCAGAGCAAACAAAGCTGCTTTATTTTTTACATATTCACACTTTAACCTGCTGTTCAAAAACAGTTTCTTTCATCTAAGCCATTTTGACAGCCTGTCCCTCCAGATAACAATAATAAAAAAAAAAAAACATTTTCTAAATGTTTGAGTCTACTTTTCATTTGTTGATGTCTCTCATGCTCTATATGGGGTTCCCACAGTCATGAAAAACCTAGAAAAAAAAAATTATCTTTTTAAAACCTCTTGTTTTTATTGATTATTACAATTTTAACAGTTCATTTTCCTTAATGCTTGACAGCCAAAGCCAGACTTTATTTACATGGTTTCTGTGATATTTTAAATGACTAAAATTTAATTATCTGAATTTACAGCTTTATAATATCTTAAATGTCTTTTTCTTTAAGATCTTAAACACTGGTTAAATTACTACTCTTGCATTGTCTTAGCCTTTGTCTCTCTTATAAATGTATATTTGTCAAAAAACAAAACAAAACTGAGAACAAAACCAACAGAATCCATAAGCACTAATTCACACTGCTAATATTAAGAGCATGTGAAGTAAGTAATGAAATTATACGGCGAATAAATTAATTCTAGGATTCTCTTACCCTTTGTACTTTCCAGTATATACTCACAAATGATACAAAAAAGAGAAAAACTGGGTCTTCAATTGGATTCATAATGAAACACCCTTAAATGTAAGTTGCTCAGCCCTGTGTTCTCAGTTATTTCTATAATGAAGGGCAATGTGAAGAGTATTTGAAGTGACTGAAAATAACTGAAGCAGAGTGCAAAGTTTGGGGTTTTTTTAGTCATTAAAGTACACTTCTAAGACTCACCATAGCAATATTATTTTTAGTTGAAATGACATAGAACAGTGTTGAAATTTTGTCTGTGAAAACGTGTACAACCCCTGTATATGAGACATTCTTCTGGTATAAGTGAAGGTTCAGAGGTAGAGCTATGCCCATACAGCCAATATGTGTTTACTGTAAATGCAGTGTGGTCGCACACACCTACATATCTTAAGTAACATTCCTGTTTTACATTTTTTTCCTGAAGACCACTGGAATTCGCCTGTGGGTTTTGGTCTCCATGGTTAAGACAAAAACACTGACTCTACACTATGTGATGTCATTCTGTAGTCTCCTGACTACCACCACTACAAACATATGCAAAGGGACCCCAGACAGGAGGGAAGTGTTGTCTCGTGGCTGTGTGTAGCTCACATTTACCCGGAGGATGCTGGAAATCAGCCTTTATTTTCCCTCGTATAGATATCACAGGAATAGTTCCTTCAGTTCAGTCCTTTAATCCTTTAAAGCATCTTAACTCTTTCCCCGCCAGAGCATTTTCCAGTGAGTTGGTAGCCAGCGCCAGCCGTTTTGGTCATTTTCACTAATCTTTGGAGGCTCACTGAAAATGTTGTGTTAGGAGTATGTGAACACTGAATACATCAAAAGAAAGAACAGAACTTCAACTTTTAAACACAAAAAACTATTTTATTCTATCTTTATTCGTTCGTGAGATATAAACATTTGAATATTGGCCATTTTCAGGAAAAAACTGAATTTTGAGCAAAAAGCTGAGAAAATTGCATTTTTTTCAAAGATATTGATTTTCAAGAGAAAACTGATTTCCTATTTACATTTTTGACTCTTTCTTATTCACCAACAGTAACACTATCTTCAAAATCACAAAATAAAATAATAATAACAGCAATAATAGTAACAAACAGCTCTAAGATATCCCATCATTCCACAAAATGTTAGGGGAATCCACACCAAACTTTAGACCGAACATCTTGTAAAGCACAAGGTTCCTTCTAAACTTTGCACATTTACATACATCAGTTATAAGTCTAACACATAGTAGTTTAGCTTTTGGATATAAACACCTCAATATTCCTCATTTTCAAGAAAAAAAGAAACAAATGCACTAAATACTGTAGATTTCTGGCCTTTGGCTGCACCAGGTCCTCCTGTTGGACCAGCTGCTGTGTTTGATCTGTAAATAATTCTATGGACATCTAGTTATTTATCTCTGTATGAATATATGTATTTATTTATTTCATACAAAAGCCAAATCCAACAGTGTCTTCCATGTGTCCTGCTGACATTCTACAGCTGAATCTGTTCTGTGTCCTCAGTCTGAATCTGAACTCACTCTAACAGATGCAGACTAGCTTTCCTTTGTCTTGTCCCATGTCTGTATGTCTGTCTTCTCCTTGAATGTCCTCTACAAATGTCTCTTTTCTCTTCCTCCTGTCTGTCATTTTCTCCGTGTTGCTCTGTGCCCCCACACCCCCCCACCCGCACCTCCGTGTCGGACCTGAGCCGCTCCGTGTTTCCCGTGTTCCGTGTCCGTCTCCCTCACCTTCTGTTTCTCCGTTCCTGTCTCTAAATGGTTCTTCTGTAGCTCCATCATATATTGAACTGTCAGACTCTGTCTCCATAATCATCTTTAAGGCTTTTGAAACTGCGCGCGGTTCCTGCAGTCTTCATTTCCTCATTCAGTGACTGCCGCTGGATGCGTTGCCATGGGATACGGAGACTCCAGTGCAAAAACGTTAAACCCGGCCCGTCATTTTTCCGAAAAAGCTGCTTAATTGTTTGTTTTTGGACTAAGGAAAGTAATTCACATGATCCACAACACCTCCAACTACAGTATAACAGTGAAAACACGGATTGACGGAAAATCTCGTCATTGGCGGGGAAGCGTTGGGAAGCAATTGACGGAATATCTCGTCAATGGCGGGGAAAGAGTTAAAGAATTTTCCATCGTCTGGAGTTATAGCTTCAAAGGTCAGGGGTTCAGGATTGCAACTGTTCCACTTCTGCTGGTATTCACCTCATGACCCTTATGAACTTTGACCTGTATTTGTAGACTTCTTGTAACCAAATACAGTACAGCGACCTACTATTTATCACGTTGGCAGAATGGTTCCGAGACTGTGAGAAAATAATAAGACTGCCAGAAATGCACTGGAGCTAGAAAGAGGTCAGTGTGTTGTTGGGTGTAAGTATGAAGCACTTTCGCCACCGTTTGGCCAAAGAAAGAACTACAAGCAGTTAAACACAACAGATTTGGAAGCATTTGAGTTTTATTTGGGAATGTAGAGGGGATATAGAGTCAGCTATTAACCGGAAATAACCTAGAAGACAAAATAAAAGAAAACTAAGTAACAGAAATGTGGTGACTGTCTTTGAAACATGTGACAGGGGTGACGGCCTTACCGAATACATCCAGTCCTGGAAGGAGGAGACTCTGGTGAAGACAGTGGGTTTTTTCACTTGGTTGCACCTGCCACTCGGACCATAACTCACCACACCGTGAACTCTCCAGGCTCCGTCAGTGAAACAGTTCAGAGGACCTCCAGAGTCGCCCTGGGACAGAGAGCAGTAAAACAGATGCAGGGTTAGAGGGAGAACACTGGTGGACGGCCACGTATTTATTCATCTGATGCATAAACCAATGACTGGTTACAGTATCATGGTCTATAACAGTGTTTTTCAACCTTTTGGTCGGGACCCCACGTGGGGTCACCTGGAATTCCAATGGGGTCACCTGAAATTTCTAGTAATTAATAAAAAAAAAAAACAAAACAAAACAAAAAACTTAACTGAGAAAAAAGAAATATATGGTGAGTTGAGAGACAATTGCAATACATAAAAGACATGACAAACTGAAGCTGAAACTGAAGCACTGTGGTTCTGTTTATCTGTCAAATGTGCATTGTGGTCAGTTTCAGATGCTGCAGCTCTTTCATAATTCATAATTTGAGATCTTGTTTGTTCAGTATTAATTGTCCTCCTTGTAAATCCAAAATGGACTGACTGTACATATCCTGACCAAGGAAAATCAAATTCTCATTTTGTGCAGTAATCTACACCTGGTTTTTCTGCCTCCATCCATAATAATATACATTATATAGACTAAATGTCATCTAAAATTAATGTTTATTTGCAACATAGTATAGCAAACTATTGCATGATCAAAAACAAATTAATTTTAGCAAAAAAAAAAAAAGTCTCTCTTTTGAATGTCTGGTGTTGCCAGAAATGTGTGCTGTTAAAATGAGATCACAAGCCAAAAAAGGTTGGGAACCACTGGTGTATAATATTGTACTTTTTACTGCCGTATTCAAAAAGAGGCCAATATGTCTTAAATGTTCTATCATGATAAGCTAACTGTTCTATAAAATCAATTATTTAATGCTATGAAATGACCGTGCTTAATTATTCATTATGATTTTCTTCCTATAAACGTATCAGACTCACAAATACGAACCATACAAACAAAGGCAATCACCTCATATGAGACCCAGCAGAAGAAAAAAAAGACTTAAAACTAAGCTTTGAAATCAGCCAAAAAGCTTTGTTTTTGGCTAATGAGTAAGTTTAACACTGAAATATTGTTATGATAAAGATGTTCATGTCAGTTGTGACGACAAAGAATCTCAAATTGATTTTTCTGTTAAGTTTAAAGGCTGATTTTTCTTCCTGAGTGAGAATTGAAAGAACCAAATGTGAGTGGTGGTTTAAGATTATTATTTATGGTCAGAAAATAAAAATATTTCAGAAATCTAGAGGCAGAACTACTAAAACTTAAAATTATGATTAAAAATTTCAGTGTCACACAAAATTAAGTAAAAACTAGTTTTGAAGTTCATTTTAGTTGACAGTTTAAACATAATTAAAACTAAAAATGAAACAAAACGATTATTGCAGTGATGTTTAGAAGGCCAGGCCCTTTTAGTAATAAAATACATAATTTAATAAGTCCCATTATTTTTGATCATATGGTGTATGATCAGTCTTTTCAAACATGTTTATTGTTTGGAAACTAAAATCATTAAAAAATGTATATTCATCAAGCAATGCCTTAATTTATCACATATTCCAGCTAATACTGTTAATTAAAACAGTAACAAGCTAACATATAACATTTCATAACATCCCAGAAAGGGAATAAGATCACTTTCCTTATTTTACACCTGATACCACTTTTAGTTTAGTTTTCTTCATTTTTTTACTCAACACAATTTGGTTAGATTTCAGAATGTCTGGTATCGCAGGCTTCAGGACAAATGTGAACAGAATTTTTAATTTTTATTGGCTTTAAAAGCGGTTGTATCGCCATAATGACTTTATTTTCCAAGGAAGCTGGATTTGCAAGATCATGTGAGATTTTGCAGTGAAATTATATGTTTCTACTACACATGGTATGCACCGTAGATACAGGATATTTGACCTAAGTCAGACTGAGGTCAGACTTGGAATACATTGCCACAATTTTTAATTTCAGAAATTCAAGCAGTTAGTTTTTCTAAAAGGTTGAGCATTTTCATATTTACCCAAGAATAACTGTCTGAACTATTGCATATCCTATAATGACATCATCTAGATGGTTTGTTTTTTTGTTTATTGTGGAGCTGTTTTTATTGTTTTTATTTTTATTTTATGTGTTTATCTTTTTGTTTCTGATTTTTGGTTTATTTATTCTTTTTTCTGTTGTTGTTGGTATTATTATTGTAATTGTTTTGTATTGTGTGCTGTTGCTGATTTTTGGTTTTGTGTTGTTGTGTTGAGTGTATGTACATCCTGTTTGTTGAGTGAGTTGTGGGAAATTGTTGGTGCTTTGTTTTTGTGTTGTTGATGACCCCAGGAAGAGTAGCTGCTGGGGTATGCAGCAGCTAATGGAGATCAAACTAATAAATCCAACTTAAGTCACAATTTTAATGGTTTGAACTTTACTTAACTCACACTGATTTGACCTAGACTTAGATTTCACCAGGTTTGGTTTGACATTGATGTGTGCAGTGAAAAAGGAATATCACTGTTTTTTGGTTGGTTTTATAGTTGAATAGTTGTAATTGTGTTTTATTGTTTATTGTGTATCATGTATGTGTTTTATGTTTGGACTTTGTATGGCTGCTACCTTGGCCGGGTCTCCCTAGCAAAAGAGATTCCTAATCTCAATGGGACTTCCTGGTTAAATAAAGGGAAAATAATAATGTTGTAGATGATTTGACAAATCATCCTGCTCAGAAACATATTGAAAAGTCAACTTTGCTTGTTGAAATATGATCAAGTGTTTACTAATACAATATATGTCAATCATTATAAAGCAGCCTCCATTTGAAGCAAGAGTCACAGAAAAGCTGAAGAATGGAGTCAACTTACACACTTTACATTGCACTGTTTACATTGCACTTTATCCTTATCCTTGCACAGACTCATTCATTGCACTGACTCTACGCACAACAGTCTTCTTTTGCACTGACTCCTTGTGGAAAGTTAATTTTTTTTTTCTTTTTACATTTGTGTTCTTACTATTGTGTTTTACTACTGTTGTTTTGAAGTTTGTGGATACTGCTGGAACCTGTAAATTTCCCTATGGGATGAAGTATCTATCTATCTATCTATCTATCTATCTATCTATCTATCTATCTATCTATCTATCTATCTATCTATCTATCTATCTATCTATCTATCTATCTATCTATCTATCTATCTATCTATCTATCTATCTATCTATCTATCTATCTATCTATCTATCTATCTATCTATCTATCTATCTATCTATCTATCTATCTATCTATCTATCTATCTATCTATCTATCTATCTACCTAATCTATCCAACTATCTATCCAGCTAACTAACTATTAGAACCCCAGTCCCCATTACATATAATTGACATCCCAATTTTCATGTTCATCACTAGTTCTTATATGTCTTAACCTGTTATTTACATTGAGCTCAATGGCCAATGACTTGCCTTGTTTAGCTTTTAGCAGTGACATCATTATCCACACAGAAACTCGGGATTTACATCAAACTTAACACATAAAGACCCAAACATCCACTGGCGACCAAAATAATTTACTGATATAAAAAGTGAAATAACTGTTAATCCACCAATCCTAAATAATCAGTGAAAAATACAGTTTGTCATCTTTTCATGGTCATCAGATATGACCCATTTGGACGTGCAGAGGCTCCGTAGTGAACGTAGAAACACCGGCATTTTCTACAACATTGATTCACCAGTAAAACCCACAGAGTTGGATCAATGACAGTGGATGGAGACAGTTAGTTTTAATGATATATTTTACTGAAAGTCACTTTTTCGTCAGTTTTCTCTGTTTTTGATATAATAACCCTCAACTTTAATTTGAGCTTTTATGGACATCACCATGATCAGTAAATTAAATATATTTAATTTACTGGACCTTTGACCTACTGAAGCAGACCCGCCCAACATGGAACCGCTTCACACCAGTGGGTAATCTTCAGGGTGTCCCTCTTAGTGATGTGTTAGTAGAAGTAGAGGCACCTGGACCTACCTCTTCTGCTAGAACCAGTGCTCTGAAGCTGGCTGAGGCTGACTGGAGGAAGGTGCCATCATTATACAGACTTTACTGAGCATTAAATGTGCATTAAATGTGCTTAATGAATCACTGTCTTCAGCTAATATGTATGCTTTGTATATCTAGTCATAAATATGTATAAAAATATATACATTTGTCACCAAGTGCTTGAATAAACTATTGAAACTGTATACCTGTCTTATCTTTCCCTACATAACTGAAATTCCTAATTCCCTACATAACCATTCCATTCTTCAAAACTCTTCCCAAAAGTCATAGTTATATTTAAAAAATATGAAAAAAAATGAAAATTAAAATTAAAAAAAAATCCATGGTTTATCAAAATAGACACCTTAAAGGACATCTCAGCAAATTTTCATAGTTAGGAGACACTTGCAACTGCACTTTTAAAACGTTTAGAAAAAAAGGAAAATTTAGATGTTAATTTTTGTTCCCTACATAACCATGCAGTTTTTCCAATTTTTATGGCAAAAGATGGCACTATATCTTTTGTTTCTTTTTATGAGCTTCAAGTACTAGTTAATACCTTTAAAATGATGTATTAGTCATGTCTCCAGCTTAAATACTTTTTGAATTACAGAATAAAATGGAGTCGGGCACTCCCTACACAACTGCGTGACTTGACCCATATAGGAAAATACCTGATTTCACTTAAGAATGTAGAATACTGAGCAAAAAATGTTGAGAAATGGCTTAAGAAAAGTTAAAAATAGAGAAAAAATAAATCGTTTGGGAACTGCCACAGAAACAGCACTGGGTCTTTAAGGGTAAAAGGAAAAATCACTACAGATAACTCACAGTCTTATGTAGTCATTTTTTCCAGAAATAAGAGCTAAAGTACCTGGCAGCCTGAAATGATCCCGTCCCCTCCGGCACACACCATGGTCTTCAGAGCGATGCTGCCCCACCATTCAGGCTGAGAGCAGACTGAGTGCTCCACCACGTTGATGGGAGACTCCTGTAGGATGGCAGGGATGCTTCCCCCAACTGCAAAAAAGGACAGAATAAATGTGAACAGGATGTCTGTTAATACTGGTGTGTATTGAAAATCTGTGTTTCAGCTCACAGTCCATAAGGCCCCAGCCGGTGATGTAGCAGGTGAACCCATGAGGCAGCGTTTGGTCAGGATAGGGAAGGTTGGCAATAGCCACATAACCGTTGTCATACACAGGACTGGCCAGCCTCAGGATAGCAATATCATTTCTAACAGAAATGACAAAAACACACAAAATTCAATCATGAAGTATCAAAAGTCATGACCGCATATAAGTACAAATTTCTACTTATTTTCTGAAATAAATGGTTGAAAAAGAAAATTTGTTCATTTATTCATTCATTCAGCAACCAGCTTTGGAACTAGGGGCAATTTGCTGCAGGATACCCATGACCCATCATCCATAATAAAGTCTGTTTGAAGAACTGCCCTCATAAATTGTGATAAAATAAAATAAATTGGACTTTCATTCAGTTATGTTACCCTTTGGCAAGGTCTCCATTCCAACCAGGATGGACCACAATCCTTTCCACAGGGAGGAACTCCTCAGAGCCATCATACTCATACAGGTTATGTTCACCCACCACCGCACGGTAAAGATGAGCATCCATGCTGACGGGGGCGGTGATGACAGAAAAACAACAGTCATTTACACAAAGAAACAAACTACTACCTGTACTCAAAAGCATAAACCAGAGGTGTATGAAACCCCAACCTGAGGATGCAGTGGGCTGCAGTCAGGATGTGGAAGCTGTCGATGATGGTGCCACCACAGATGTGGTAGAATAACCCGTCACTGTATGAGTCAAACTGGAGGGAGACCTGAGAGAAAGCAGAGCCCACATCAGTAACTAAACCTCATTAGTCATTTCAAAGCTCAGAGGTTTTACCTGCCATTTCCACTGGTTAGGCACGGCATCGTAGCCTCCTATCACCCTCTCATTGTGCACATCATGGTTGAATGGCGTCTCTGCACAGATGAGGCCTTGGGCACAAATATAAACATCACAGACAAAAACAATGAATGTTGTAACATTCACTCTAAGTTGTCTTTTAATGTTTGTTTTAAATATATCATAAATATTTCTTACCAATGCAGAACAGTAAAGTCACAAGCCTAATCATTGTGCAGCACTGAGGACCACCTCCAGTCTGTGTCCAGACGCTTAACCCTTTATATCAGTCAGAAACTGGAAGACCTCCAGAGTATGAGGCAACTATTAACCAACTATTACCTGTAAACATGTGCAGTCCATGTGGACACAATCATATCATGTGTTATATTACTCTGTCCAAAAAAACGTATCAAAAATATACGTTTTCATGTGTAGTTTGTAAATCTCACAATTTCTCAAGATTGGTCAAGGATTTTTAAAGATGTTTATTTATTATGAGACTTTAAAAATAAAACATCATGTTTCTTATCATTAGTGGAAAACAGCAGTTGCTGTCACATTAACACAAAATCAATAAAACCATCTGTAAAGAGCATTAGTGAAACAAAACTTTTCCCACAGATATCTCTAAACCAATGAAGAACCTGCAAAGATAAAAAGCTCCACAGCCTCTGTAAAGTATGTCCTCAGTTCACACTGTAAACAAGCATATTCTTCAATAAGTAAGTTGGGTTTTAATGTAAAACAAGCAGTAACAATAGTAAGACAAAGCAAATACAAAACAACATTCGAAAAAAAGTTGAAGCTGAGAAAGAGAACATGAACCCATGGCTAAAAGTTCATTTAAGCCCCAAAAAAAACTAATAAAGTTAAATATGATCAGTTTACATTTAGTGTAGATCAATTAATAATGAAATGAATAGAGGAATTAGAATAATCATTGATCATCATCTGATAGATTAGAAATATAAACAAAAAACTTCCAAGAAAAACCAGCATACGAAAACAAGCATATACTTTAAATAAAAGTAATATAAGCCAAGCAATCAAAGTTCTCATTATACTGGATGGCTCCTCTCTACATTTTTCTGCTCTAATAAATACATGTAACAGCATTTTATTTTAGTTTGTCAGTGTGGAGCCAGTCTTAGATGTTGTATCCCACTTTGTATTGTGCTGAGAAGAGTGCTGTGTCATATCATATGAGCATCTGATTTATTATTATTTATTTATTCTTTTTTTTTTTTTTTTTTATGTAAAACGTATCAAGTAAATGTGTCAAATAAATAAAGCAGAGTGGAAAAATACATGAACCTTTGAGGTGTAAAGTTGCATAAAATGGAAATGTAGGTCATAAGTACACAGTATATGAGTAAAGCAGATGTATAATCCACAAACTGTTCATTTTTCATGAATGGGATAATACAGTAGCGTTCCGTTGTTGCTAGGCAACCGCGCAGAAGACAGTCAGGGGTGACTAATCGATAAGATCCCTCCTGCCGTCATCCTGACTCAACGCGGGTTCGATTTATCGGACATGTTTATTTATTAGCCTGGCCTTGGTGCTCAGGCTGCTGTCAGAACACCGGCCTCAGCTCCGGGCGCTAGCTAGCTTGAATCAGCTGTTTAGCTTCCAGGAATGGCTGGAGCTCAGTGACACTGTCCGTGTTAGCAGCTGGTTCCGGCCATGGGGCTGCCGCAGAGCGCGTTTCTACTGGACGGAGGGAACAACAGCGGCTACCACGTCCATGGGGTATGTGTTAGTGTGCGGCTGGACCCCCTGCAGACCTGGGCTCCTCCGCCCTGCGGCTCAGTTTGGGTTCGGACCTCCAGACCGGAGCTCCGAACCTGCTAACCTGCTAACGGCTTTAGCTTTAGCAGATGTGGTGTCAGTGCTGTGTGTGCGGAAGAGGCTTTGGCTGCAGGTCTGCTTTTTACAAACATACATGGACTAACTCGTAAACTCATGGTTAGTTTCATAATGGTGTCTGCTTATGATGAGGTGGCATTTGGCTCAAATCCAACCTCATAAGTTTACCTCGGAGGTTTAACCCTTTCATGCATAGTGGTCATTACAGTGGACAGCTGTTCTCGGCTATTTTCATGGGTTTTGTTGTTTTAGTTCCATATCAGCCAACACAATGGACACTTATGCATCATCTCATACACTGTCATTCATACCATTACTGTAACTTTGCTGTTATTGATAAACCTGATCTCCAGTAACATGTTTGAATATAAATCAAGTGCTGATTGTTATTAGACTGTAATTAAAAGTTTATTTTTTAAGCAAAAAGTTTTGGGTTTTTTTTGCATATTATCTCCATGAAATGAGTAATAACTAGTATTAGAGTATGTTAATATATGAGAAAAAATAAGATTAGCAGCATTAAAAATGTTTTTATTTCATAGTTTTCACACAGTTTATCAGTAAATACGTTTTTTTGCTTCATAAATTAAATGCATGGTGTCCAGCTGAGCGGACATTTTTGTAACTCCATAAAAAATAGGTTCATTAAAAAAATTTCAATCACATTTTTTTTTTTTTTTCATGCCTAAAGAGAAATAAGAACACCCAGGAAAAAAATCTTGACTAAGGTTTTCATAATTCATGCATGAAAGGGTTAATTTCGTGGCCCTAATGGTTTAATTAAACTGCCACTACTGAACATGCATTACACAAACAACAGGATCATTCATGTTATTATTGTCATGACTTGGAACAGTACAGGACTGGGTTTCACACATTTACTTCAGCTGCAATGTCTTGATGAGACACATGGGGGCGACAGTGTACTGTTTCAGGCAGATCAAAATGCAAGTATGATTTTATTTTTCAGGTTTAGGGATGTAACGATTACCGGTATAATTATAAATCGCAGTAAAATTGCAGACGGTTAGTATTACCGTTTAAATTCTAATTATCATGGTAACTGTGTTTGATTACCGCACTTTTAGGGGAAAAAACCCTATGTTAAGATAAGATCTGCTTTTATGTCAAATATTTAAGTATAGATTAACTCTTTCATGCATAGTGGTCACTCCAGTGGACAATTATTCTCCAGCTGTTCTTTTCATATTTTATATTTTATGTATATTCATGGCTTTTGTTGTTTTACTGGCACATCAACCAACACAGTGGACACTTATGCATCATCCCACTGTATGACTGACTGTATTTAACAGGTTTTTTTTTTTTTTTTTTTTTTCAAAGTTGTTGTGTTTTGTTGTTTTTTTTGCATATTATTTGAGTGAGTAATAACTGCTATTATAGTATGTTAAAATGTGAGAAAACATCAGATTAGCGACATTAAAAAAAAAACATTTATTTCATAGTTTTCAAACAGTATGACAGTAAATGCATGTTTCTTTGCTTCAAAAATTAAACGCATGGTGTTCATCAAGTGGATATTTTTGTTAATCCATGAAAAATAGGTTCATAAAAAAAATTAAATTTCAGTAATGTTGTTTTTCATGCCTAAAAAGGAATGAAAACACCCAGGAAAAAAAAAAAAAATCTTGATTAAGGTTCTCATAATTCATGCATGAAAGGGTTAATTTATTACAATTTTAATTGTATATACACTACCAGTCAAAAGTTTGGACTCACCTTCTCATTTAAATGGCATGAGATGGACCACAGATGGCCAACAAGTGCTCAGCATCACTAGGAACTCCTTCAAGACTTTTGGAAAATATTTCAGGTGACTGCCTCATGAAGTTCAGTGAGAGAATGCCAAGAATGTGTAAAGCAGTAATAAAAACAAAATGTGGCTACTTTGAAGAATCTAAAATATAAAACATGCTTTGAGTTGTGTCACACCATAGGTATTCATTCATAGTTTTGATGCGTTCAGGGAGAATCTACAATGTAAATAATCGTGAAAATAAAGAAAAAAACAGGTGAGTCCAAACTTTTAACTGGTTGTGTACCTAATATTTGGAACCAGTATTCACTTTTAAAGTCTTTGAAAAGGTTCGTTAAGCATCTTTGTGTTATTAATGCAATAAATTATATATATTTTTCAAATCGGATTTTATATATTTTTTTGTGTGTTTTCTGTCCTTTTCTGTTAGTATAGTAGGTTAAAGTGAAAAAAGTAATAGACAAATGATATAAATGAAGTTGTACTGAAAAAACAGATCCCAAACATGGGTATAGTAAACATTTGTTTATATAGTGTATAAAGGCAAAATCAAAAGGACTGAAAAACAGGCAAAATAGGCTCAGACCACTAAGGGTTAATATTTGAATGTTTCTGCAAAAGAAGGTACATTGTGCCAGTTATTTTATTTGTTTTTGTTTTTTGGTTTTTTTTTTTTCAAAATACAACTTGGTTAAATTATTCCAGTGTGTGTATCAGTACTTTTTGAAGATTTTGAGCACAATTTCAACAATACCATGATAATAATGATAACCGTGATAATTTTGGTCACAATAACCATGACATGAAATTTTCATATCGTTACATCCCTGTTTCAGGTGCAACAGGACTCACCTGCTCTAAAGGCGGGTCTGGAGCCTTTCTTTGACTTCATTCTCTCGATAGGAAATACCAGACTTGTGAGTATGCACCAACATGTATTTACATAAGCCATGCATGCAAGTCACTCACTGTAATGATGAAACAAATAAACTAGTCAGGTGCAGTGTTAACCCTTTCATGGATCGTGGTCACTACAGTGGAGAACTATTCAAAGCTGTTGTCTTGAATATTCATAGGTTTTGTTGTTTTAGTTCCATATCAGCCAACACAGTGGACACTTATGCATCATCCCATACAGTGCAACTCATGTCATTACTGTAACTATGCTGTTGTTGATACACCTGATCTGCAGTGACATGTTTTAGTGTAAATCAACAAACAAAACAGGTTTTTTTTTTTTTTGCATAGTATCTCCATGAAGTGAATAATAACTAGTATTAGAGTATGTTAAGATGTGGGAAAACATCTGATTAGCAGCATTAAAAATGTTTTGTTTTTGGTTTTTTTTTTTTGCATAGTTTTCCATATCACTTACTGATATTAGGTTTTAAATACATGTTTCTTTGCTTCAAAAATTTAATGCATGGTGTCTGGCTGAGTGGACCTTTTTGCAACTCCTTAAAAAAAAAAAAAAAAAAAAAAAAAAAAAAAAATATATATATATATATATATATATATATATATATATATATATATATATATATATATATATATATATATATATAATAATAACTCAATCGGATTGTTTTTTTCATACCTAGAGGAATAAAAACACTCAGGAAAAACATCTTGACTAAGGTTCTCACAATTCATGCATGAAAGGGTTGAATGTATTTTATTTATTTAGAGGTTTGTTGCATATTCTCATTTGTTTATTTGTCATTCTTTTTTCTTGAGATATGATAAGGAAGAAATATGTGCACAAGTGTAAAAAACACACAAAAAACTGAACTAAATGGGTCCTAAAGGTTAAAGTCACTATTTAGTGTGACCCCCATGACAAGAAGCAGTACAAATAATCAGAAACATCATGATGTGTTGAATGAAACCTGGTATAAAACATAAAATTAATGCAATAAATCTTAAATTAAAAAGACATGTTACGTGCAAAAGGAGGTCACACTAAATATGACCACTTCGTTTTTTTTTTCCCTAAACTTTAGTTTTTACTGCTGTACATACTTCCACA
Source organism: Sphaeramia orbicularis (assembly GCF_902148855.1). Classification (NCBI taxonomy): domain Eukaryota; kingdom Metazoa; phylum Chordata; class Actinopteri; order Kurtiformes; family Apogonidae; genus Sphaeramia; species Sphaeramia orbicularis. The sequence continues at coordinate 8,395,441 of NC_043976.1, forward strand.
GACACTGAGAAAAGCATATGTGTGGACATTATAACTTTACTAAACCAACAAACCTCATATTTGTCTTGGACTTTTGCACTCTATTGTATAAATCAGGGTTTTGAGGAAAGTGCTGTGAAAGCTTTGGTTGTTTTTTGACTAGAATATATGCATTTTTACATAATATTTGACTAATAGCTCTAAAGAAATTTGCTTACTGATGATGTCCCCACTCATTTCCAACATAATGAAGAGTAAATATTAATGTAAATGTAATGTTAAAAAGATTATTTCCAGATAAAAGATCTTCAATGATGCATTCACAGGCTCTGCATCAGTAGCATCTTAACTAGGCCGATAACAAACCACCCATTAAGTTAGAAGCTAATCTGACTGTATACTATCTTTTCTCTCCTGAGTGGTAAATAAACATCAGCAGCTGTGTTCTGTCTTTTCTGCTCATTTCCTGTGTCTGTTTTATAATAGTAAGAAAAACTGAGTAAATGTCAAACTGATTCATCATCTTTCCACCATCAGCGCTCAGAATCATCTTATTTTTCCGTTTGTATAGAATAAAGAAAGTGACTTGCTGAGAGACCTTCTAAAAGCTAATATGGAGAAAGCGGTCAAACTTGAAGTGTACAACTCTAAAACCCAGCGGATGAGGGAACTGGAGGTGACGCCCAGTAACATGTGGGGGGGTCAGGGTCTATTGGGCGCCAGCGTTCGCTTCTGCAGCTTCGAAGGAGCCAGTGAGAATGTGTGGCATGTGTTGGTAAGTCCAAGCTAGTTTTTCCACATGTTTGAGCTTTTAGTCGACACTGACATATTTGATACATGAATCTTCTTGAAGAAAGACTTTGCTCATAGAGAAGTTTGTAAAATGTTGCATCAGTTATGTTTGTTATATCTGTGTGGGGGTTAACTGACAGAAATGCACCTATGAGATAATCATGATCATTTTTAGTCCAATGGCCCGAAGAGTCCGATGGACTATTGGTATCAGCTGGCGTCCGTCCGTTAACTATTTTTCAAGAATCTTCTTCTCCGAATGACTTGATATTTGTTGTGGAATATCTTTGGGGTAAGGTCTACCAAGTTTGTTCAAAGAATTGGGAAATATTGATTTTTGAATTTTTTATGAATTTTTGACATTTTAAAAATCCCCATTGGTTTTTAATGGGACACATTTCAAAGTGCTATAACGTGAAAACAGTTGAAGATATTGATATAATTACAACTGGCAATAGATAGGAAGTCACATTTGGTGCTATGACCTTTGACCTTAAGTTACCTTGAAAGGTCAAACCCAAGGTCATGTCTGTGGAGACTTCTACAAACTTCTCCTCCAAAACCGTTTGCCAGAATCACTTGAAATTCATAGCAGTCAATCAATCAAATTTATTTATATAGTGCCAAATCATAACAAAAGTTGTCTCATGACACTTTACATATAGAGTTGGGTAAAACCAGACTCTAAGCCAATTTACAGAAACCCAACAGAATCCTCCAGGAGCAAACACTGTGACTGATGACAGCGGAAGGAAAAACCTCCCTTTAACAGCAGAAACCTCGAGCAGACCCTGACTCCTGGAGGATGGACGTCTGCCTTGACCAGTTGGGATTAAAGAGAGAGAGTAAAGGAGGAGAAAAGAGAGAGCGATAGAGAGAGATTGGGGGAGAGGGGGAGAAGGGGGGGACGTAGGGGGAGACACATGGATGCAGTGGATGCACAGATAACTGAACTAGAACATCTGTGGAACTATATAATAAACACTATCATAACTATATGGATAAGTGAGTGATGACGATGAAGGAGGAGAGAGGCAGGAACAGTGGTTCCTTGGGGTAATGTCTACCTAGTTTGTTCAAAAAACTGAGAAATATTGATGATTTTTTAATTTTTTAATGAATTTTTGACATTTTAAAAATCCCTTTTGGTTTATAATGGGACACATTTCAAAGTGCTATAACTTGAAAACAGTTGAAGATATTGATATAATTACTATTGGCAATAGATAGGAAGTCACATATGGGCTTTCATTTGGTGTCATGACCTTTAACCTTGAGTGACCTTGAAAGGTCAAATGAATGCCAATTAATGTCTTAAACATGCCGTTGGACTACAGGACCCTTGGTCCTATTTTTATGTTTTGTATCTATCTCATGTGGTGATGTGAGACTTTCTGTTTTTTTCAGAGGACAACTTTATTTTTAATTACAACTTGTGTCTCAAACTTCACATTATCATCCGTTGTTAGTATGCATATATGCAGAGGGAGGACTCATATAAACAAAGTGTACAGGGACAGGACGAAACAAACTGACAGAAGGACACAAGACAGTGGGACAGAACAGACAAGTGGTTGCTGTCGGTCAAATGTATTGTGTGTGTGTGTGTGTGTGTGGGTGTGTGTTTGTGTGTGTGTATAATTATTATGTTAACGATGAATGGGAGTGAAAGTTGGGTGGGGGGGGTCTGGTGTTGTATGTGGTTTTAAGCTATGTCTTCATTAAGTTTAGAAAAGTTATGAATGGATTCCAGTTATCTTCAGTGTCAGACTTTCTTTCCTTTTTTCTTTCTTTCTTTCTTTCTTTCTTTCTTTCTTTCTTTCTTTCTTAGGATGTGGAGCCTAATTCCCCTGCAGCCTTAGCCGGCCTTATTGCACATGATGATTACATTGTGGGAGCTGACCAGGTGTTACAAGATGTAAGCTTCTTTTTTTTGCTTTCATTTATTCAAATGTAAATAAAAATACACCAGCATACAATAATGGAATTTACTGCGCAACGTAATAAGTCATTTTTGCGTGTGTATCCCACGCAGTCGGAGGATTTCTTTTCTTTGATTGAAGCAAATGAAGGGAAACCACTGAAGCTGCTGGTGTACAACACACAGACCGACCAATGCAGAGAAGTAGTGGTGACTCCAAACGGAGCCTGGGGCGGAGAAGGATGGTACGGTCCGACATGCTGCCTTTTAATATCTGCAGCCATGTTTACATTAGTGTATATTTACAGACCTGTCTTTCTTCTGTTCAATATTAGCTTAGGCTGTGGTATCGGCTATGGCTATTTGCACAGGATCCCAACTCGTCAGGTTCAGCCTAATGCCCAGAGTACAAGTATTATGCAATCCACAGGGGCTAGTAGCAGTGAAGAGGTTGTTTCAAGTGCTCACCCTGAGGTATGGGTGGTAACATATACTGTATGTTTAATGATTTAAACGAAATAAATGCATGTTGTGAGGGTTAGTAGTTGAACTCTCTCTCTCCTCAGGTGCCTTCTGATGTCACTGAAACAAGTCTGGATCAGATTAAAGAAGCAGTGCAGGACCTGAGTGTCACTTCACCATCACATCAGGCTGTGGATTCAGGTAAAATAACTTATTTTACCAATATGAATATTTGTGATTTTGTTGCAGGACTGTATTTTCTAACACAATATGAACACTTTTCAGTGGCAGATATTTCAAACATACTAGAAACAAGGACTTCAGACTTGTCAGATGCAGTTTCCACCAGTGACATCGGCCAAAGCTCTATGTTTGTTAATTATGGAGATGACACCGGAGATCAGCTAAGCTTGGGTAAGAAACCAACAGGAAATGAAGCAGCTGAATAATTTCCTATTGTGTTTTTTATTTTAATTTAATTATTAGAATGCTTGAAAAGAAAAAAAAAAAAAAAGCAGTGTTTAAACTAATGACTTGTGTTATGTTTTGCAGTTGTAGGTGTTTTCACCTGGTTAGTTCATACAAAATAAAAATAACCTTTTCCACTGAGGAGAGGTTGTTTTTTTTATGTACAAATACATGGAAAATAGCAAAGTGGCAGTGCTTTTGTGCAATATACTCTGACAAAGTTATCATCAGAGGCTAAAAAATAGTCATGGCTGCACATATACACACACCTGTTACACAAATACATACACCTGTTACACATATACACCTGGAAACTCATCTATACCTTCTAACTGATACATGTGGATTTCACACCAACATATCATACAATACAATTCATCATACAGTGTAATTCTAATGTTTTGCCTCTGTTGGAGTTTTCCTTAAAGATACTTAAGTAAATGAGGACTGTGGGTAACAACCTGGCTGAAACAAGTCCCTCTACGCTCATTTCTTCTTTTTTATGTCTCTGAATAAGTACAGAACACTCTTTTTCCGTTTAATATATATTCCTCTGCCCATGAAAACAATCAACAGCAATGTAATCAACCAAATGACATGCAAAAAATAATTCCCAGCGGAAAAATATGATAATATTGTATTACGTAAGTTATTATTATTATTATTATTATTGCAAAGGATTTGTCTAAATAGAGTCTAAACTGTCCATTAAATTAATAGTTTCTCTTTTTACAACTGCATAACATTGTCTCGACTTCATACATCCATAAACTTTATTGGTCAAATCCTTTTATCAACTCGATAATGTCTCAATCGGTTCTTATGGTCCTTTTTATTATATTCTACTGCAACCAGATCTGAACAGGTTTTGTGTTCATTTTCATATTGCCAAGCAGTAAGTGATGGAATGAAATATTAACAGTCGAACAAAACATGTTAAAAGAAACATGACATAAAAGTACAGTGCCAGTGCCTCATTAATAATTTGTCATCTAATTTTCCTTCCACTGCACTTTTTTTTTTTTTTTTTTTGATATGCTGTAGATAATTCATTATTTGAACAAAGGGCTTCAACCCCAGAGAAAGAAGAACAGCCAGACATCCAGGAACCTGAGCTGGGTCCTGGTGTAGATCTGAGCATCAGCGCTGCTTCAGAAGTTACAGAGGATGCTGCTGACCCCGAAGTCACCACAGAGATCCTGGGCAGCAGAAGTATCACTGAGGTGAAAGATGCACAATCTGAGCCGTCGAGCTCAGATCCAGTTATGAAGGAAGAGAAGCTGGACACTGAGGTGTCACACAGTTAGGAAGAGTCTGTACAGATAAGTAAGAACCCATTTAAATGAAATGTACTCCTCAAATAGAGAGTTGATTTAAATCCCACTATGCTCTAGGACTCCTTATGATTGTAAGTTGCAACACTGGAACTACTTTTTTATTAATTTGCAAGACTTTTATTTTCATCCAGGTGCCATTGTTGCATGCTGACTTGCACATTCCTGCGAGCCGTTCTGTTAACTGGAGGTACTTAGATGGTTAATGCAATATGAATGTACTTTTTAATGTAGGCACCCTGTATGTTTTAGAGTCTGGAGCCCAAGTTAAGTTTCCGTTATGTCATTGTACTAATTTGCACTAAAAAGCCAAAGGAGAATATTGTATGTTTTGTTGCTACTGTCGTACTCCACCTTCTAAGAAGTCAAAAACACTGTTTGGAAAGAATGTTTGAGCAGTTTGTTCAGTGGGTTTTTTTATGTTTGGTATATTTTTATGCCTTTATTTTTAAGAGATTTCTTAATCTCAGGCCTTTACCTTCATCTAAAGCAACATTTAAGCCTCTTTGCCTTATGTCTCATTTTAACCCATAAAGACCCAGAGCACTTCCCAAATGAATTTTTCTCCATATGTAAACATTCTTAAGTGATTTATCACCATTTATTATGATATTATCCTCTGTAGTTTGTGGTTTTTCAGTGAAAATCACATATTTTTCTATATTTAATTTACTGATCATGTAGATCACAAGCGTCAAACATGCGGCCTGGGGGCCAAATCTGACCCGCCAAAAGGTCCAATCCGGCCCGCGGCATGAATTTGTGAAACGCAAAAATTACACTGAAGATATTAACAATCAGTGGTGTCAAAATCATTTTAATTCAGGTTCCACATACAGACCAATTAGATTTTAAGCGGGTCAGACCATTAAAATATTATCATAATAACCTATAAATAATGACAACCCCATATTTTCTCTTTGTTTTTTTGGGGTAAAAAAGTAAAAATTAAAAATGTTTGCATTACCAAACTATACTTTTACAAAAAAAATGTGAATAAAATGAACAAATATGAACAAACTGAAATGTCTTAAGAAAAGTAAATGAAATTTTACTAATATTCTGCCTGGTACTAAATGTTTTGTGTGATTGTAATGCACATGTTTAAATTATAAACTGATAAACAGAGGCACAATATTGTTAAAATTGCACTCGTTCAAGTTGTTCATGTAATTCAGATTTTTAAGGAAACTTTGTAGATGTAAACCTGATCATAATATAATTTTACTTTTTTCACTGTTATTATTTTACTGGTCTGGCCCACTTGAGATCAAATTGGGCTGAATGCAGCCCCTGAACTAAAATGAGTTTGACACCCCTGATGTAGATGTTCATAAAAAGCTGTTTGAAGTTGAGGTTTATTGTATCAAAAAAAAAAGAGAAAACTGATGTAAAAGTGACTTTTTCAGCAAAGATATCAATAACTGAATGTAAAAACAAGTGTGTCCATCCACTGTAGTTTATCCAATTCCATAGGTTTTACTGGTGAATCAATGCTGTAGAAGATGACATTGTTTGTATGTTCACTACATAGCCTCTGAACGTCCAAACGGGTCATAGCTGATGACCGTGAAAAGATAACAAACTGCAATTTACACCAGTTATTTCGAAGTATTAATAGGTTTAGTTGCTCAGAAGTTATTAAACATTTTAGATTAGTTAATGATTTTTTATTGCCAGTGGCTGTTTGGGTCATTATGGGTTAATAATTCCTGCTTTGTTTTGAGAAGGTTTGAGTGCAATGGTGTTAATGAGCAGCCGAGATGAATGATTCTGACTGTTTCTTTTTTCTTTTTAAAAATTTTAATTAATGTATCATGTCACTGATTTTTATGGGTTGACAAAAATATTCAATTATTTCTAAAGAAAGGAAACTTCTCAGGATCAACCTGCAGCATACAGTAGTATAATAAATGTCTTTGATTCTCTTCTTTGAAGCGTGTGACCTAAATGTTGAGTTATTTTTCTGCACTTTAGTCACTAAGTAACCACAATGAGATCTCATACATCACAAGTCATATCCTCATCTGTCGTGTGCAGAAATGTGAGTTCATACTTGTAGACAGCAGGTGTCAGCAAATGCCTCATTATAGATGCCTCAAGTGGCAAAGCTTCAATTTTCTGCCACTGCAGCTTCCAAAATGCACCCGGATTAAGCCTCCTTTACAATCTGACAATTTCACTAATGAATAGAGATGTGAAGCATTTCGGTGTGTTGTTTTTAGAAAAATCCCCTCTCGTGTTAATAGCTGGTGTACCGTAATGAGATCTAGAAGTGCTCAAATAGAAAAAGTGTTTGTGTAGGAGATTAAATCCAATGATATGATGCCGTATTTGCATCATTCATGATCATTAAATGGTGCATGTAAAAGCTGTTGTCTAGATCTAATTAAGTGGATGTCAAACATTAGCTTTTGATGTAAACGCTTGTGCTTTGAGGATACGTGGCCTATATTCAGGATCAGTCATTAATTATGATGCTCTTCACTGTGTATCATGAGTATTTCAATTTGCGTCACTCTTCAAGTCAAGGTCAGAATAATCAAAAACTGATCAGTAAATCTCAAAATCAGTGCAGGGAAGCTACAGTAGAGAGATGCAGCAGAAGGGGAATATGCCTCAATTATTTACCAGGGCACTCCTCGGCTGAAAGGGGGGGATGGGCATTAAGGGAAAGGAAACACTGTGTGGGGGAAGAAAGACGAGAGAGGGATTTGACTTTATCCATCCGAGAGTGAGTGGTGCTCTTAAGGAAGCTTTCCAACAAGACACCTGAGCGTGTGCGTAAAAAAGAGGATTGTGTTTTTAAGATGAATATTTAGCAGCTCTGTAGCTTTTTCTCAGCCTACACAGAGAGGTAATACCACATGGATTTGTCATGCTTGTCAAATGAATGTTTATTCACTATTTTGTTGAAGACAGGTATGTTTATGACAGCTCCATGTTTTTACTCTTGACCTCAGGGTGGGGAATGCAGTTTTACAGCATCCATGTTCGGTTTTCCTCCAGAGTCTAACACAATGTTGTTTGAAGCAAGCAGCAGCCTGAGGCAAAAGCCAGCAGCTGCATGGCAGGATGAAGCCAAGAGGTAAAGTGTAAAGGGGGCCACCTCTGAAGGAACAGGCCTCCTCTTAATACACCCCCCCCCTTCCTCTTAAGACATTTCCAAAGAACACTGTGACGCAGCTGAACCCACTTGTCAGCTTTGCTTTGACTCAACCCCTGAGAGGCTGGGCTCACATGCAGGCACTAGCATAGTGGCCGTTGCCTCAGCCTGTCGTTGCAGCATGACAAATCGTGAAATAGAATAACTACAGAGAAAGAGAGAGAGAGCAGATCCATGGATGGAAGGAGAGGATGAAATCGGTGTGAAGAAAAATGTTCGTTTTTTACGTTGCCACATAAAACAACATCTTATATTTCCTTTATTCCTCAGCTGATGTGCGACATGCAGAACTGACTACATGCTGCTAGAAATGGCTTAAATCAGCATATGTGAAGCAACTGAAATGTTTTGACTCGTGTATAAAAGACAAAAGGCTTTAGAATTCCATGTCTGTGTTCGTGTGCAGGCACTAATCCCCCAACATACCCACAGACTTCTATTTTCTCTTGTCTTGTCATCACCTTCTGATCCCATTCACAGATATAGGAGTGTGATGTTGCCTATATTTGGAAGTGCTAGGAGCTGTATTTGCATACAAGCATCCTGTCTTATAACAGAGGCTGGGAATAATCTCAGTAAGTGCCTGTCTGTGTTAGACCACCAATGTGCAGGTCGTAATTATATTTATTCATGCAAGAGGACTGTCAATCTGAGGGTCTGAATTTAATATCAAGTTATTTTCATCTCCTGCAGTTATGTGTTTACCTCTGTGTGAATGCGAGTCATTTTCTACTTACTATTTCATTCTTTTGACCATTTTGTTCTTAAATTACAGTTCAGCACATGCAGGAGAATGAGCACTAATGTGTTAGCCCACCCACCCTGTTGTACATGTGGTGTGTATGAAAGAAAATCATAAAACTAATGTTGGTGGTGGCATGAGAAGTGGAAAATGTTTTTCATGTAATTGTAAAAAAGCTGTGTCTGACACATGACAAAGCAAGTTATGTGGCCTTTTTCTGAGTCAGCCCACACCAATTTCATGTCCTGAATATTTTCAGTCATCACAGCCAGTTCCACCACTGATCACTGCGTTCATATGCCCACACAGAAACTGCAAAGGTTCAAATCTGGGTGCTTCTATCAAACTGCGCTCATTTTTTTGTACCTGGCACCACCTTTTTTAACCCCAATAATAAGACAAATTTAGACATATTTCCCCCCAGGATGACCCTAATGATGACCTCACATGAATGCAAAAAATTATACTCTTGCTCTGAGCTATCCCAAAATTAATCAATTTTTAATAAAATATTGGGACCAAAATTTGGACATGAAAAGCTACCTAGGTGTCAGTGCATTTGATCTGGAAAACATGGCTTGAAATGGTCTTGTATACCGCTATAAATAAAACCACTGTGTTAAATTTGAGGATCCTAGTTGTTTTTCTAATCCAGACACACGGGTTTTACAAGAATCCTCTGTCTCATTCCAGGTTTCGTGTGTAACCCATTGTGTCCACTCACGGTACATGCAGAACCTGCCCATTTAAACACACATAAATCGCGAGTGATTTTGTAACAGCGCTCATTTTTATGAACCACTCTGCCTTGAAAAATTAGTTTGATTCCCAAAATGTACCTGTGAGAGAACAAAACATATTCAAAAAAATAGTAGCGCTTTATTTTCGTATCCTTGTGTGTCCTCGTGTACATGCAGTTTTTTTTGTATAAAAATAATATGAAAATGTGTTTTATTTGAAAAATAGTTTTTCTTTTTTTTTAAAATAGACCCAAAGTGCTCCCAAACTTGCTTCATAACATCTGGTTTGAATTTTTAGCCTCTCTGTCCTGTTTTTAGGGACCAGTAAAGAGAGCAACCATTGGAGTCACTATAAGCTGCTGATGGTGAAACGAAGCCTGTCACATTGTTTACAGAGGCACTAAGCAATAGCATGAATGAGAACTTCTGTTAGTTTATGTTTGTTTATACATGAGACTGATCAAGAATAATAATGTTAAAGTTTACAATCATGGCTAAAGCTAACAAGACAAAGTTTCAACAAGTGGTGCCGGGCACAACAAACCCCGCCCCTCGCACACGTTGTAGCTTATTTTGGCATCGATCCAGCTGATATCATCATGTCTATGCATGTGCTGATGTCAGCAAATCAATTGCCTTTATATATGTGCCAAGTTTGAAGTACATTGAAACAAAATTGATGTTTTTATTGACATGTGATATTTCACCCATTGTAAGTCAATGGAAAAAATAAAGATTAAAAAAGATTAATAAAAATCTGAACTTTGACCTTCTTTTCCCAAAATGTACCCACATCTATTCTGGGTCACTGGCAATCCATAAACTAAAGTTGGTATGAATTCAACCAATAGTTTTGCTGCAACAAACATTTGAAATTTCACCTATTATAAGTAAATGGGGAAAAAAAGATTTGAAAAATTCATAAAAAATGTGAAGTTTGACCTACTTTTCCCAAAATGTAATGACATCTATTCTGGGTCACTGGCAATTTATAAACCAAATTTGGTATGAATTGAACCTGTAGTTTTGCTGCTAGAGTGTTAACAAACAAACAAGGAAACAAAGAAACAAACCGAACCAAAAACAATGCCCTACCCTATGGGGGGGCGCCCTATGCCTGGTCAGCAAAGTAATGCTTATCCTAAATGCTATTTGTGTTAAGATGGGTATAATGCAGAAACTGAATGTTCCTGTGGGGATAGTAAAGTGACTTAACCTTTAACCTCTAATTTGAAACACTTAAGTGGAGCTTATGTTGGAGGCTGTTTTGTGCTGAATGGGAGTCATTTACTGACAATAGTGATGGTGTCAGTTATCTACACCCATGGTGACATCTACAATAAACCAATTAGTATGTCAGTGCAGTCTTTGGCTTTTCAGAGCTTTCCTTCTGTTTTTCTACTGCTGCTACAGTAACTTCCAAAATGCACACTGCAAAAAAGAGGTGTCTAAAAACAAGATAAAAACACAATCTGAGGAAAAAGGTGCTCAAAACAAGTGAATTATCTGTCCATGCAGCGAGAGCCTTTCACTTGACAAGATTATTAAAGGTAGAATAGATTGTTAAATCCAGAAATAAGCATGTCTGTAGATGTATGAGTACTTAACCCTTTCATGCATAGTGGTCACTACAGTGGACACTTATTCTCCAGCTGTTCTCTTATATATTCATGGATTTTATTGTTTTAGTTCCATATCAGTCAACACAGTGGACACTTATACATCATCCCATACACTGTAATTCATACCATTAGTGTAACTTTGCTGTTCTTGATAAACCTGATCTGCAGTAACATGTTTGAGTGTTGAAGGAGTGGAATTAAATAAATTATACTTCCTCCACTCCTTTTAGAATGTGCAAATGAAGTCATGTATATGTATAAGTTTTGTTTTTGTTTTTTTGTTTTCTTCCATGACCTCTTACTACCTGTTTTTTTCCTAAGGACTAAGTAAGATTACTTTGTCTTGTTGCATATTCAAAATAAACTAAACTAAACAAAAACATAAAAATTGATTGCTTGTTATTGTTACTAAACTGCAATTGACTGTTTTTTTTTTTGTTTTTGTTTTTTTTTTTACAAAAAAGTTGTTTTTTTTTTTTTTTTGCATATTATTTCCATGAAGTGAGTAATGACTCAGAGTATGTTAAAATGTGAGAAAACAGCAGATTAGCAGCATTAAAAAGGTTTTTATTTCATAGTTTTCACATGATATATCAGTAAATCCATGTTTCTTTGCTTCCAAAATTAAACACATGGTGTCAAGCTGACATTTTTTTAATTCCATGAAAAATAGGTTCATAAGAAAATTTTCAGTCACATTGTTTTTTTCATGCCTAAAGAGGAATAAAAACACTCAGGAAATAAATGTTGATTGAGGTTCTCATAATTCGTGCATGAAAGGGTTAAAATAAGAAATTAACTCTTAAAACAAGATAAATTCTCTAACACTTCTAAATTTTTTTTTTTTTTTTTTGTTTATCTTACTAAGAACCAAATAATTTGTTGTGTGGGAGCAGATTTTCCACATCTTGAAAACAGGAAAGGAGTAGATACAGAAGTTTTATGTCAGATCAGGTGAATTAAAATATGCTGAAAGGTCATTATGGAACTTTTGTCCAGTAACACCAATAAACTATCAAGCACTGCAGCTTTAACTGTTAACTACTTGAAGACAAATGTAAACTTTTTGTGTCACGCTTAAGTGTTGACCCTGTAGGAAACCACTGTGACATATAAGCTGCCTGTAGTTAAACAAGAGAAGAAAAATCAATTCGCCACCTCCATTTGTACTGATTTTCTAGTGACAAAAGAGCAAAAGACGAGGCAAATAGGATACACGTCCGATAAGGAGGTGAAGACAGTGTCCTGTTTTATATCTTGTACTAATTGCCGTTCTGCAGGGACGAGGAACTGGCCACACCAGACAGATAGCACATATTGCTCAGCTGTCAGGATGACCCTGCTGATGTCAAGTCTGCATCCATCTGCTGCTGAGACTCTCCTAACCTAAAATATGACCTTCTTTTATCTATGCCAGCTCTTATCATAGCTTTATAAACGTCCAAGGCTTGCAACATTTCAGCGCTAGACTGCTTATTTAGATATCATCCATTATCTGTTAATCCCTCGGGTGCTTTAATTAATTCGGTTGTTGTATCTTCAATAAAGTGGGGTGGATGATGACTGCATTTCTTTTCTAATATCGTTTGAAAGCAATGTTTTTCTGTCCAATGTGTCCTGAAGGCACATGCACAGCCAGTGTTAATTAAAGGTTCGCTGCTTTCGCTATGACACAAAAAGCAAAGATTTTATTTCAATCACATTAAGTTCCTATGGATGTGTCTATTTCTGTATATATAGGGTGTATCAGAAAAAGTCAGTGAAAAGTGCCAGTGTAACAAAAATAATCAACATTATTATAACTTTACTTCATCTGTCAGTCATCATATTGTTATTGTGGAAATATTTTCAAAGCCGTTTTGTGTTTGTTTTCATTTCTAACCTCTCCTGCACAATATCTAAGCTTTCATTTCCAAATTCATCTTGTCTTTTTTGATAGACTGAAGTATTTTTTTCAAATATGAATGTAAAAAAAAAAAGAAAAATAAACAAACAGACAAAACATTTAAACATAAGACATAAAATACATATTCGAAAAGGAGTGAGAAGAAGTATAACTTATAAACTCCCACCCCTGTCCTTAGATCATTAACCCTTTCATGCATAGGTCACTACAGTGGACGGTTATTCTACAGCTGTTCTCTTGTATATTCATGAGTTTTGTTGTTTTAGTTCCATATCAGCCAACACAGTGGACACTTATGCATCATCCCATACACTGACATTCATACCATTACTGTAACTGTGCTGTTCTTGATAAACCTGATCTGCACAAAGATGTTTGCGTGTAAATCAATTGTTATTTGTTAGACAAAAAGTTTTTTTTTTTGCATATTATCTCCATGAAGTGAGTAATTACTAGCATTAGAATATGTTAAAATGTGAGACGACATCAGATTAGCAGCATTAAAAATGTGTTTATTTCATTGTTTTCATATCACTTTCTGATATTTGGTTTTAAACACATGTTTCTTTACTTCAAAAATTAAATGCATGGATATTTTTGTAACTCCATAGGAAAAAAAAAAAAACTCAATCACATTGTTTTTTTCATGGCTAAAGAGGAATAAAAACACTCAAAAAATAAATCTTGACTCAGGTTCTCACAATTCATGCATGAAAGGGTTAATAACAATAATAAGCCTCCTAGTTTAAACATATCTACACTCTAATGCTTAATACTTATTGTTGAATAATTTTGTTCCTGACTTTATAAATGCAGAAATATAAGTAACTGTGACACGGTGGTGCAGTGGTTAGCACTCGTGCCTCACAGCAAGAAGGTCCTGGGTTCGATTCCAACACCAGTCGACGGGGGGTGGGACCTTACTGTGTGGAGTTTGCATGTTCTCCCCGTGTCTGCGTTGGTTCTCTCTGGGTACTCCAGCTTCCTCCCACAATCCAAAGACATGCACTAATAGGTTAATTGGTTAATCTAAATTGCCCATAGGTGTGAGAGTGATTGTTTGTCTCTATATGTTCAGCCCTGCGATGAACTGGCAAAATGTCCAGGGTGTACCCCGCCTTTGCCCCTATGTAGCTGGGATAGGCTCCAAGCGACCCCCGTGACCCTAGTGAGGATAAAGCGGGTTCAGAAAATGAATGAGTAAGTAAAATTTACATTTACCCATAACACAATAACACATATATATGTACATACACTATATAGGGTGTATCAGAAAAAAGTAGACTCTTGGAAAAAACAACATAAAACCAAAACGCGAAGACATTTTGAAAATCTGGTCGTATGTGTTTATGGACCATGTCATTCTCCTTTGACTGGCACCCGTGTCCTGGGTCACTTTTCATCCTTCAGTGAACAACGCTAATTTGAATTGTGTAAAATAAAAGTCTTTTGCTCATGGAAGTGTAAGGGTTAATATGAGATCTGTCACCATGGATGACAAGTTCCATTGGTCATTTACTTGCATGCATAAAACAGGAAAAAAATAATTACATGTTAACCCCCTACCAATGATAGAAAGACTTCACAATAATGACAGGTTTGAGTCTATCATGCCAAAGGCAAGGGGTTAATGCTGTTAGTGAGGATTCTTTAAGCTTGTTTTGAGCTGACTATTGGAAATTTAAACATTTCAGTCAGCACACTTAACCCCTTTAGCCCTGTCAGCCTGTGGGCGGGCTGATAGGACTAAAAAATTAGATTAATATTCATCTACTATAAAAATATAATAAATCAGGACAATGGATGTTTTTTTCAACTTTTGCTCAAAGTTTAGACCCTAATGTTAATAAAAGTACATCAAAAGTGTATTTTAGTACAAACTTTAATGTTCAAACATGATTTTTAATCTTTGTGGGGTGAAATATACGCTATTAAAAATCTCCCAACACAAACAATTAATTTATGCATATCATCGTCAATCCAGCCGAAAAAAAAAAACAGGCGAGGATAAAAAATTCTAATTTCTCTTTTAGTTTGTTACAGTTTACTCAGGCATAGTAATAGATACAATATTTTAGACAATGGGAATAGATTCTGTGAGGTCTCTAAATGTCCATAGATGCCAAGAACATCCATATGAACCTTATTATTGTGAAGTAATTCTTCATTTACTTTGGGTATGTCTTTTTAGGCGTTTTTCCCCTGAAAATATGGTCAGGGTTAAACAGGTTAATTTAATTGCATCATCTGGGTGTTCCCTCTTGGTAATTTCATTTGTTAGAAACAGACCAACAGCCACTGGTAATGTTGGCCTCAAAACTGTATAATTCATGGATATAAATTTGTGCATGTTCTGTACGTTGGCCTTCCTTTTCATCCAGATGTCCAAGTACTGTATGAGTGGAACCAGATGAAATGTCAACAAAGAGCGGTCTGGCTGACGTTGATGTTGACATGATAGACTCAAACCTGTCATTATTGTGAAGTCTTTGTATCAGTGGTAGGGGGTTAACATATAATTATTTTTTTTCCTGTTTTATGCATGCAAGTAAGAGACCAATGGAACTTGTCATCCATGGTGACAGATCTCATAATAACCCTTACACTTCTATGAGCAAAAGACTTTTATTTTGCACAATTCAAATTAGCGTTGTTCACCGAAGCATGAAAACTGACCCAGGACACTGGTGTCAATCAAAGGAGAATTACATGGTCCATAAACACATATGACCAGATTTTCAAAATGTCTTCACATTTTGGTTTTATGTTGTTTTTTCTGAGAGTCTGCTTTTTTCTGATACACCCTGTACACTTTATGTATATATATATATGTGTTATTGTGTTATGGGTAAATGTAAATTATACTTATATTTATACGTAATAATATAAAGTCAGGAACAAAATTATTCAACAATAAGTATCAGGCATTAGAGTGTAGATATGTTTAGACTAGGAGGCTTATTATTGTTATTAATGATTTAAGGACAGGGGTGAGAGTTTATAACTTATAATTCTTCTCACTCCTTTTCAAATATGTATTTTATGTCTTATATTTAAATGTTTTGTCTGTTTGTTTATTTTTCTTTTTTTTTTACATTCATTTTTGAAATAAATACTTCAGTCTATCAAAAAAGACAATATGAATTTAGAAAAGAAAGCTTGAACATTGTGCAGGAGAGGTTAGAAATGAAAACAAACACAAAACAGCTTTGAAAATATTTCCACAATAACAATATGATGACTGGCAGATGAAATAAAGTTATAATAATGTTGATTATTTTTGTTCCAGTGGCACTTTTCACTGAGTGAGGATAAACATTTATACTTTGAAATCTGCTGTTGGAAGCAACTAAATGGGCGACTGACAAGGACCAAACTGTGATGACTAAATCAGTTAGAGCATCTCCAAATCTGCAGGTCTTATGGTATGTTCTCAATCTGCAGTGGTTAGTACCGAGAACATGCACAACAAGATCTGAACCCGGGTGGATATCTGTGAAAATGTATCACATGACCTGCTAAATGTTGTATAGCAGCTCTGACCTGACACATGGACTCCAAAAGGCCTCTGAAGGTATGTGACGTGTCAGCAGCAGATCCTCAGGGTCTTGTATGTTGAGACATGAGGGATCTGATGTTTTTCTCAAGCTCATCCCACAGATGCTTAATCCGACTTGGAGATTCATTTGTCCTTCCTTCGACAACTTATAGGAAGTACTAAACACTTGACCCAGTTGTTGCTTGCCCATTTTTGCTGCTTTCAACACATTCATGTTTTAGGACATAATGTTCACTTACTGCGTAATTTATCCCACATGAGAGAACATATTCAGTATTATCACCACTTCACATATTAGTTTTCATAATGTTATACCGATCAGTGTATTTGACATTTGGTCTGTGTTTATTGGACATTTGTCTTCTATCACTATGGGCAGAAGTTAAAAGTGGGCATCTGAACTAGTAATACTGACTTTAGAGGAAATAAAAGCTCAAAAGGTCTGTAAAATCATCTCATTTCACATATTATCTTTAGTTCCAATTTTTTCCATGAATTATTAGGATTCAGGCTTTTTTATTACCCCACCCCCCAAAGGGGAGGCAAGAGGTATTGATTTTAGTTCAGTTTGTTGGCTTATTTATTTGTTAACACTCTAGCAGCAAACAAATTGGTTGAATTCATACCAAATTTGGTTTATAGATTGCCAGTGACCCAGAATAGATTTGATTGTGTTTTGGGAAAAGTAGGTCAAAGTTCAAATTTTGTAGAAATTTTTAAAATCTTTTTTTCCCCATTTACTTATAATAGGTGAAATTTCAACTGTCTGTAGCAGCAAAACTGTTTGGTGAATTCATACCAAATTTGGTTTATAGATTGTCAGTGACCCAGAATAGAAGTGATTACATTTTGGGAAAAGTACGTCCAAGTTTAAATTTTTCATGAATTTTTTTTTTTTTCCCCATTTACTTATAATGGGCAAAATTTCACATGTCTGTGGCAGCAAAATTATTAGTTGAATTCATACCAAATTGGGTTTATAGATTGCCAGTCGCCCAAAATAGAAGTGATTACATTTTGGGAAAATTAGGTCAAAGTTAAGATTTTTTATGAATTTTTAAAATCTTTTTTCTTCTCCCTTTTACTTATAATGGGTGAAATTTCAAATGTCTATAAAAACATCATTTTTGTTTCAATTTACCTCAAACTTGGTACATATGAAGAGATAAAAATTTTTGGGAGTGATTATTGACCATAAACTCTGTTGGAAACCACAAATAGAATATATCAAACGCAAAATGTCCAAGGCTGTTGCGATTCTTTATAAAACTCGCGACTTGTTAAGCAAAAAATGTTTGCATATGTTGTACAGTTCACTTGTAATGCCATATATGTCATACTGTGTGGAAATATGGGGCAATGTGTATAAAACTAATTTAGACCCGATAATTAAACTCCAAAAAAAGCTATTAGAGTCATAAACAAAGCTGGTTATCTCCAATCAAGTAATCCACTTTTTGTAGAATCTGGTTTACTAAAATTTTTTGATATTGTATATTTAAAAATAATGGAATTTATGTTTCGCGTTAAAAGTAAAAACCTTCCTTTTTGTATTCAGAAAATTTTTAAGTTAAGAGAAGGACATTATAATTTAAGAGGGATGTTTGTGTTTGAAAAAGGTAAAGTAAGAACAAACGTTAAATATCACAGTGTTTCAGTTATTGGTGTCAAGCTATGGAACGAACTGAAGGATGAAGTGAAATTGTGTGGCTCACTGTTGAGTTTCAAAAAGAATTTAATTTGTCAAATTCTGAAGGGGTATGAAAGTAATATGATTACAAAATGATTTATAACACTGAATGTAGTATCATTTGTGTTTAAGTATTTATCTGCTGCAACTACGGGTGTCGACGTGAATTAAGGATGTGAATAGGAGAAGCAGAAATAAGCCTCCGGCTTCAGCTTCTGCCTTTTTCAGTTACAAAATGTGTTAATTTTATGTTTGCTTGTTTTTTAATATGTATGTGTTTTGTTTTGTTGTTGTTGTTTTTTTAAATATATGTATATGTTTTGTATTTGTATTTAACTGAAATAAACATTCATTCATTCATTCATTCATAATTGATATGCTGATATGCACATGCATAGACATGTGGACATCAGCTGGATTGATACCAAAATAAGTTACAATATATGCAAGGGGTGGGGTTTGTTGTGCCTGGCACCTCTTGTTTAGGATGTTATTACTTTGACTTAGATCTGAAAGTTACGTGGTTTCTAATAAAGTCAGAGAAAGTTTTTTTTGTTTTGTTTTTTTTTTCAGTGTAAACTTTTGGGAAGAGAGGCGGTTATCCATTAATTAATCAGCTAAGACCTATTTTCTGATGCACACCATCATCACCTCCCATACATAAAGGAAAACAAGTCTTGCTCCTTCATTTTCAGGGTATGTGCAGTGTTTTTGCTTTAAATGTCCTCTTTTTGTCTCACTGACTGGGACCCCCCCTTAACCGTGGTGAGAGGCAGCGGATGAGACAGAGGGAAAAAGGTTTGGCTCAGCCTCTCGCCATAAATGTAAGTGGATAAGGAAACCCGACTCAGCACATTCCCTGCTGTTATCCCATGTCTGTGACATATTTGCTGTGACATCTCAACCACTACTAAGGCTTACTTTTGACCCGATAGGGAGCTGTCTCTTAGAATTAACTTCTTATACTAGTTAACCATGGCCCTACAGGGTATGCATGCCTGGCTTTGCTCCTCCCCCAGTCGACATTACCAAGCATGCAAACACTTACAGTACAGCTTCATGTTCATTTAAGGGTCTGTAAAGCATGGGAAAACAACACAATCTGCAGGATTAGCCAGACTGTCAGAAATGTGAGTGTAATGTTTTTGTCACCTGGGAAATGTCACGATAATGGTTAGATAAGTAACACAAATGGTTTGCAGTTTCTAAACATGCAAACACTGACACACTATGTTAGTTAATTTGCATAAACACTATTTTCAAAGCCCCAATCCCATAAAAAGCTGTAGATGTTGCTTGTACTGCATGTGCATGTAGGGAGTCACCTCATTTTGACGCATTCGAGCCCAGGAAGATGCCAGAAAATGAGTGAACCAATAAATTCCCAGTCACATGATTTGTCATCCACTTACACAAACAGCCCCAGCACTTATTTCCAATTGCAGCTCCTTCAATCAGCTTTGGTGGTGCTCTGCATGTGTGTGTGTTCATGAACTGATGACAGCATAAACTGACAACACAGCATGTGCGTCATTCAGCTTGTGCCTGTGTCAAACCCGTAAAGTACCAAATTACTCAGTAACCATAGAGATGTGTTTTGTGTGGTGGAGGGAAATGAACTGTGTCAGCTTTTTGGAGGAAAATAGAGGCACCATCACATGGCAGGGAATGGAAGGAGTGGGGGATTAGAGGGAGCGGTGGCACAGGCAGATAACAAATGTCGAGCCAGTGTTGTCGGAGGTGTACAGATGGAAGGAGGATACGGGGTATAAAAATAATTCTCCTGTCTCAGCTTGTATGAGTCTTAGCTGTTAAGTACACACCTTAAAGGTACAATATGTAACATTTATGCATTGAAATATCTAAAAACGACAGGCCTGAGGTATATATTTTTTTGATTTCTGTATTTATAGCAAATGTTTCCAACAGTTTTCAAGCAAATTTATTATTTCACTAGTGGTATCGTGTCTTTAGTTAATGTTACTATATACAGTAGTGGAAAAAATTATCAGACCATCAAAAGTCATCAAAAACAATGGTTATGCAATCAAGTACTAACTCCTGTGTGTATCATGTGACTAAAACAGACAGAAAAGAAAACATGGAATGCCTAAAAACACTGTTTTTGTCAGTACAATGCCATAGATATTGATGTAAGACGGCTAAAATTTGCTTAGAGGTCTTATTTATGTCTTTGTGCATAAGAAATCAATATAAGTGAATCCCCAAAGGAACTCTGTGTTGGTAAATGAGAGTTATGCAAATTTACAGGATTTCAGTTCTGTTGCAACATGTTGATGGTCATATGAACTATGTTTTCAGGTCAAAAATGTCCAATTTCATCACAATTAATGCTATATTTTCATGTCACAAATGGCCAAGTTATATTTTAACTGAATTTACCTGAAAAACAAATATTCTATTCTTTTAGATTCCCCAATTTTTCTTACAAGATTATATACTACATATCACATGTTTTATTTTTACAGGTTCAATATGGAGTATGGTGCTGATCCATCCTGCTTATGTTACAACAATACATACATTAAGAATGTCACACGTCACTTTTTAAATCAACAGTTTTCTAATAACAAGCATTTTTATAAAGAAATAACAATTCTATATTGTTATTTACTCTTTAGTATGATGATAAACTATACAATAAATAATTATGATTCTAGTTTTTGCACAGGGATCATTTGTGGAAACGGTGACATGGCTGCAGAGCATCAGTATGATGGGATCTGGAACAACCATGTCACATCCGTCCACTGACACATTTTGTGTTTTTGTGTCAGCTGTTATTGTTTTAGATCCACAATACTAACATTTATGAATAAGAGGAGAATTAGCAATAGCAAGTATATGAGTTTATTACTAATAAAGTACTGGTACTGACCAGAGCATCATGGGTAATGTCACGTCCGTCCACCAGCAGAAGTTTTCACATACACGTGCTATTCAAAATCCAATATTTCTGAAAATATAGCTTCCACTGTCACATAATATCAGTAGTCTGTGCACAAATGTATTAGCATTATTTCAACACAGTTCTATCCATTTCTTACAACTTTTTTTTTTTTTTTTTGACAAAAATGGCCACTCATTTGACCCCCCCAAGTAAATTTTAGCCGAAAAACTCAAGTGATTTTGGTTATTATCAAGAAAACATGGAAAATGGCTGGATATCAGCTCTTAAATTAAACTCCTATGAGCTTTTTTTGTTGTTATCATTATATTTATCCAAACAAATGTACCTTTAGCTGCACCAGGTGTTAAAATGAAGAAGACATTGAAGAACACAAGGGTGGTCTAATATTTTTTTTCCGCGACTGTATTATTGCAGATATTTCACTACAGTGAGATGACATAATGTGAATATATGCCACTAAATATATTGTACCATCTATAATCATGATTTAATGGAAGCTATGGATTTTTGTTGGCAACAGTAAGTTCTATGGCAGGAAATTCTAGTGTTGATTATCTGTTGATTATTTCCTTGCTTAGTAGTTTGAACTATAAAATTTTGCAAAATACATAATATAACTCAAAGATATCCAGTTATAGAGGATGGATGACACCACAAACCTCTCATAATTAAGTTGGTAGAATTAGATAGTTGCTGCTATTTATTTATTTATTTATTTATTTGTTGTTTAGTTACTCAAACAACTATTGGTATAGTTTCTAATTAATGTCAATCCTGTGTTGCAGTTCTATTTCACATGACCTCACCAGATCATCAAATTATATTTTGTTGTTGCTGTTTTACTTTAGAGACCCCCTCATAGCTGAAGGTTATTTGCAGTTTGTTTAATAGCTTTAGTATAGTTGAAAAACTCACACAGATACTAAGTTTTAACCCTTTCATTCATGAATTATGAGACCCTGAATCAAGATTTTTTTTTTCCTGAGTGTTTTTATTCATCTTTAGGCATGAAAAAAACATGCCTAAAGAAAATTTTCTTCTGAACCTATTTTTCATGGAGCGGAAAAAATGTCCGCTCAGCTGGACACCATGCGTTTAATTTCTGAAGCATATAAACATGTATTTACTGATATATTGTGTGAAAACTATGAAATAAAAACATTTTTAATGCTTATTGTAGGTAATTCATTTCTCAGACCGGGGTAGTCGTTTGTTTACTTGCTTTACTAGTTTGTCTGATAAATGAATTACCTCCAATAATTATATGTGGAAGACAGTATGAACCTTTACCAGATATTTTTAATGCTGCTAATCTAATGTTTTCTAACATTTTAGCACTCTAATACCAGTCATTACTCAATTCATGGAGATACAATGCAAAAAAACAACAACAACAACTTTTGTTTAAAAAACTGTTAATTACAGATTAATAACAATAAAAGCAATTGATTTACACTTAAACATGTTACTCTAGATCAGGTTTATCAAGAACAGTAAAGTTACAGTAATGGTATGAATTACAGTGTATGAGATGATGCATAAGTGTTCACTGTGTCGGCTGATATAGAATTAAAACAACAAAATCCATGAATATACAATAGAACAGCTGTAGAATAGCTGTCCACTATAGTGACCACTATGCATGAAAGGGTTAATAAGTATGAATTGCATATTAGGTACATAAGATTGTGACTTGCTTCTGTGTTGGTGTCTGGGTTGAACTGGGAACGTTGTTTGTGGCATAAATCGAATCAATGTGTAGGCTAATAAGGACCATGATTACATCCACAATATACAGATAGACAGATAGATAGATAGATAGATAGATAGATAGATAGATAGATAGATAGATAGATAGATAGATAGATAGATAGATAGATAGATAGATAGATAGATAGATAGATAGATTTCCATCCAATCCATTATATGATCTGTGTATTTAAAAAACAACAACCATGTAACAATAAAAGACAGAAACAACAAAAGAACAATAGCAGTGTGCAACTCCACACAGACTAATATTGCCACAGAAGTGCAGTTAGTCTTGGTTGCCTACAGCCATGATAACATCCTGTGCATTGATTTCTATGTAAACAACCCCAGGTCACATTTCTGTAAAAATCCATATGATTATTCCTGAATTCTACAGTGCTTTTCTTTGTCTCTTCTACAGTGTTAACAACTAGCTACAAATAGCTTCAAAATGCATTTGCTAATGTTCACAAACAACTGGCTCCCAGTAAAACTCACATTCTGATGCAAAAAACACACTTACTGACATATACAGTAGAATCTCTAAGAACTTCTGCTACAGATGAACATATATGTATATGTCTGCTGCATGTATTTGATGTGTTGTATACAGAAATGTTTTTATTACCCCATTCCCCGAAGGGGTGGCAAGGGTTATTGTTTTTGGTTCGGTTTGTTTGTTTGTCCTCTAGCAGCAAAACTTTTGCTTCAGTTCATACCAAATTAGATTTATAGATTGCCAGTGGCCCAGAATAGATCTCATTACATTGTGGGAACAGTAGGTCAAAGTGCAATTTTTTTATGAATTTTTTTTTTTTTTTCCGCCATATACTTATAATGGGCAATTTTTCAAATGACTGTAGCAGCAAAACTATTGGTTGAATTCATACCAAATTGGATTTATAAATTGCCAGTGACCCAGAATAGATGTCATTACATTTTGGGAAAAGTAGGTTAAAGTTTCTATTTTTTAATGAATTTTTAAATGTTTTTTTTTCCCATTTACTTATAATGGGCAAAATTTCAAATGCCTATAAATACATCAATTTTGTTTCAATTTACTTCAAACTTTGCACATATATAAAGGCAGTTGATACGCTGACATCAGCACATGCATAGACATGATGACATGAAGCTAAAATTCATGCAAGGGGCGGGGTTTGTTGTGCCTGGCACCACTTGTTCCCGCTTTAACTGCAAATATACTTGACGTGGTGACTGTCCGGTCAGATACACAGGTTCATAAAGCAGAATATATCAAAAACCTAATTTCAAGTCATGCAGAGCTAATACTAGAGTAGCCAATAAAGTCTGAGCAAACACCTAAGGCTGACTGCAATAGGTCTGGATGCAGAGCCTGTGTGTGTTGTGGCTCTGTGTACACTTTCTTTTGACAGTCTGAGCCCCCAGACATACAGAGTGTAATAATATTCAGGCAGAGTGCGGAGGGGGTGAAAATTGATGAGGGACACTAGAGCGCCAAATGAAAACAAAAGCCAAAATGAATGTAACCCACTTGAAAATTCTGTGTATGTGTAGGAGGATTCAGTGCATGTGTGCTAAAGTAAAAATAAGCCCTGCCGACTGTTATCAGGTTAGGCCAGAGACACATTTTGCAACAACAGCTGAGCTGCACAAACACTCAGCTTCCCCTTGAGAGTCCCTTTTTTTGTAATTACTTTGCAGGAAAGGGCCACTGTACTTTTTTCCTGCTGTGTCAAAGCCTTATATTCCTCTTCTTCCTCCTCTAAATGGTCTGGGTTCTGTCAAGAGTGCACTAATTCAGCTGTCATCCACATTACTAATGTGCTCTTAAATGTGCCATCAAATCAGGCGCCATTTGTTATGCAAGTCGTTAAATTGCTATTAGAGTTTACGTGGACGGCAATCAGTTGATGGCATTAACAATCTATCATAATTACGGTGGTTTTATGAAGGGCCACGCTTCAGATTGGCGAATAATTCAGCTTTTCTGTCCGTAAGGATGAGGTGAGGTGGAGACGTCTGCATTCTACTGTGACACAGGCTCAATATGAAATGAAAACTTTATTTACCCAGTGAGAGGCAAACAGAGAACGACAGGTGGGTCCGGGCCACTGCCTCCACCTGTGACCGCAATTACAGTGATAAATGGAGATCAGGACTCACAGGGGGAGGGGGGGGGGGGTCGGCTGATCACTTATCTGTCGGTGAGTCATCAGTGGCTCCTACTGTCAACAGTAGCAAGAGCTGAAAGGAGCACTGGGTGTATTCATGCATCTGGATGTGTTTGCATGTGTGTGTCTGTGTGAGTACATCTGAGTTTGTGTGTGGGAGGCTTTCAAAGAGCTGATGGCAACTTTCCACTCTGGTCATCTAGTGTCCTCTGACAATGTGACTGTACTCTGTTCAGTTTTCCAGCTCAGCCTACAGACACATGTGTCACACAAATGGGATGGGTTGGGGCTTTTTGTTCACTGATTTTGATGCAATTTCCCCTCGGTACATTGTGTTCCCTGCATGTGCATCACCTCTGTGGACAGCGCTCTGTTGCATATGGAAAGTTTTACAGTCATAATTAAGGTGAAAAGGCTAATGAATCTCATTGAGCTAATTAGTCTCTGTCATCTAAAGTAGACTTTCTGAATGTTAATCTACAGGGGAGGAAATGTCATGCTTCTATTCACAGTACAAAGCCGATTTTAACGCTGTGCATTTATTCTGTTAAGTAACAAAAACACTATATATATAAGTGTTTAACTCTGTAGACTATTATGGAAACTGATTGCATTGTCTGTGTCCCTATGGCAACTGGAAAACTGCCATGAAGGTCTTAATTATAGTGTGCTGCAAGAATCGCCTTTTTTATCGAACATACCATTTTTACACGCCTCTTCTTTCTATTTTTTCTGTTTTTTTTAAATGCAATCTCCACTCAGATTGATTCAGTAATACACCAGCTATAATGTGCAGCTCTAGGTGCATAGAGCTCAGCATTCTTAAATGGCAACATGGAGAAAGGGCAGGGATGTGCCTATAGGTGCCCCTGATGTGCAGGGAGCTATGATCAAAGCTTCTGTTCCCCACTGTTAGACCATAATGGTGAGATCAGGAGCTCGTCATGTAGGCGTGACTACAGCAGTGTGCCCTGAAGTTACCCAGCTGGCATCTGCTGGGTCTCCTCTTTTTTCCCTTTCTATTACTACCGCTATTTCCCAGCCCCACATTCCAGTGACATGACATTCCAGGCAACATGCAATTCAAGTGATGGGTCTTAAAGAAAAAGCTGCATTTCTCTGCACAGCTCAGAAGGTATAAAAGCAGCTACAACAGTATAATAAGTTCACATCTCCACCAGACACCATCTGTTTGATGTGTTTGATGTAAAAAAATGAATACAGACAGGATGATGTGTTCACACAATGCTGCAGAAACATTTCACAACAAAAGAGCGGATTAACAAAAATCTGTTTTTCTCTTCCTGGTGTTTGCGTTGGCACACTACCAGGACCCATTTTTCTGCTACTCTCAGAAATAATACCTCTGCCTCACTTTCCATCCGCTTGTGTAAATTTATAGAGCAAAGCTTTAAAGGACATGTCATCAAAAAAAACTGTATGTTCACAAATTAAAACCCTTTAAATCAGTGTTTTTCAACCTTGGGGTCGGGATCCCACATGGGGTCGCCTGGAATTCAAATGGGGTCACCTGAAATTTCTAGTAATTGATAAAAATAAAAACTTACTAATAAAAAATATATGGTGAGTTGAGAGAGACAATCCCAATCCATGAAAGACATGACAAACTGTGAAGCTGAAACTGATGCACTGTGGTTCTGTTTATCTGTCAAATGTTCATTGTGGTCAGTTTCAGATGCTGCAGCTCTTTCATAATTCAGAGTTTGAGTTATTGTTTCTTCAGTAATAATTGTCAGACTTATAAATACAAACTGCACTGACTGTACATATCCTGACCAAGGAAAATAAAATTCTCACTTTGTGCAGTAATCTACACCTGGCTTTTCTGCCTCCATCCATGTTAATATACATTATATAGACTAAATGTCATCTAAAATTAACATTTATTGGCAACGTAGTATAGTAAACTATTACATGATCAAAAACAAATTAATTTTAGCAAAAAAAATAGTCTTTGTTTTGAATGTCTGGGGTCGCCAGAAATTAGTGACATTAAAATGGGGTCACGAGCCAAAAAAGGTTGGAAACCACTGCTTTAAATACAGAGTATAGTAAATGACTACTTCTATGAAACAGGACAGAGGGGCTAAAAATTCAAACCAGATGTAGACTAATGTTATGAAGCAAGTTTGGAAGCACTTTGGGTCTATGTTAAAAATAAATATTCACTGAGATAAGAGAAACTATTTTTCAGCTAAAACACATTTTTATGTTATTTTTATACAAAAATCTGCTTGTAACACAGTAAAAAGGACACGAAAATTAGGTCCTACAATTTTTTAATATAATATCCTTTTATTCTCTCATGGGTATATTTTGGGAATCAGTCAATCAATCAATCAATCAATCAATCAAACTTTATTTCTATAGCACTTTTCATACATGGTACATGTAGCACAAAGTGCTTCACAATAAACCCCCCACTGTCTCGCAGTTGCAACTAAAAATAAAAGCAACAAAGTAAAGTAAAGTTTACAATAAGAGTTTAATTAAAAGTGAGACTAAAAAGATAAGTTTTGAGTTTACTTTTAAAAATATGAACACTCGCAGTGGACCTCAGGTCCTCAGGTAGACTGTTCCATAGTTTGGGGCCATAAAAGCTGAATGAGGCCTCACCATGAGTTTTAGTGTGGACTCTAGGAGCAGTTAAGAGATTACTACCTGAGGACCTGAGGACCTGAGGGCTCATATGTTAAAAGCAAATCAGATAAATAAATAGGGCTAAGACCAATGAGGGTTTTAAAAACCAGTGAAAGCACTTTAAAATCAATCCTGAAGCTCACAGGGAGCCAGTGCACAGACCTGAGCACTGGTGTAATATGCTGTCTCTTTCTGGTCCTCATCAGCAGTCGGGCTGCAGAGTTCTGGAGCAGCTGCAGTGGTGTAATGGTCTTCTTAGGAAGACCAGAAAGGAGAGCGTTACAATAATCAGTTCGACTTGTGATAAATGCATGTATCAAAGCCTCTGCACTGGCTCGAGAGAGAAAGGGTTGTACTCTGGCAATATTTTTTAAATGATAAAAACCAGTTTTAGTGACAGACCTTATGTGTGGCTCAAAGCTAAGCTCACAATCTAATAAAACACCCAGACTTTTAACCCTCTCAGAAGAGTCGAGTGAATGAGTTTGGAGTTTAGCTTTGAGCCTCTTCCTCTGAGCCTCTGGACCAACAATTAAAACCTCGGTTTTGCCCTGGCTGAGCTTTAGGAAGTTTGCTGCCATCCAGGACTTAATATCTAAACTGCAATCAAAAAGGGTGTCGATGGGGCTGAGGTCGTCAGGAGACACGGCAATATAAAGTTGAGTGTCATCAGCATAACTATGAAAGTTAATGCCGTGTCTCCTGATGACCTGTCCTAGAGGCAGCATATAAAGGTTAAAAAGGGTTGGACCAAAAATTGACCCTTGGGGAACACCACAATCCATTTTGCACCTTTTTTTACAAGTGTTCCCCAATACTAACATAAAAATCCCTGTTTGTTAAACATTGAAATCAAAAGTGTTTCACAAAAATGACCACTGTTGCAAAATCACCTACGATTTATTTGTGTTTAAATGGGCAGGTTCTGCATGTAACACCAGTGGACATGATGGGTTACACATGAAACCTAGAATGAAACTGAGATTCATGTAAAACCTGCATGTCTGGATTAGAAAAACCATTAGGATCATCAAATTTAACACTGTTTTTATTTCTAGTGGTATATAAGACCATTTCAAGCCATGTTTTCCAGATCAAATGCACTGACACCTAGGTCACTTTTCCTGTCCCAATTTTGGTCCCAATATTTTATTAAAAATTCATTAACTTTAGGATGGCTCAGAACAAGTGTATAATTTTTTTTGCATTTATCTGAGGTCATCATTAGGTACATCCTGGGGGAAATGTGTCTAAATTTCTCTTTTATTATTGGGTCTAAAAAGTGCCAGGTGCCAAAATGAACCCAGTTTCATAGAAGCACCCAAATATCAACAGCAACCGATATAGTTGGGTTACAAATACAATAATGCATACATTACAATACCAAACTGTGTGCTGCTGTGTTATTAAAAATACAGGTATTCTTCTCTACATTTGCTTTTGCGGTTACCCAGACTTCCATTCTCTGCTGACCCACTGATAACCTCAGCCTGTGCTCCAGTCAGAAACAATCAATTGATCGAAAACGCTCAGTGGGATCCATTTGCTTTCAGGTAATGGCTTCTGGCAGATTGCAGTGGTCTTATTTCCTGCATGTTCCCCGTCAGTTAGATGCTTTAGGGTAAGATGAGTGAACAGAAGGATGATATGTGTAGTTAAAAATTGAGCAGGAGCAGCTGGGCGAAGACTCTAAGGACTGTGAAGCCTCAAGTTAGAACCTCTTCATGTATTTACACTGCGCTCTTCTGGGTTTCTTTTTTTTTTCTATCAAAGCAAAAGTATCGGCATCTTAGTGTCATCCTGTTGTTGAAATACAGGCTTTCAACTCAGCAGTTACAAAAGATTTCTTTGTTGACGTTGTGCGCTGCATAAACACAAGAACATTTTTATTTATAAGATGCAAAAAGGCTGCAATTGAGGGGAAGATCAAACAGCTGGCCTTCATTTCCCTAATGATGCAAATAATGTATGCATTTTTATTCATCCAAGTGGATTCACTCCAAAGTAAGCACTAAAGTTGTGTTATGCAAGTTTGTTTGTTATCAGTTTTCAATCTCTATACACTCAGCAACTAAAAGACCAAATTAAACTGTCTAGAGTTTATGATCTCTAAAATAGGTACATCACATTAATTGGCCTCATAATTGGATTTGTCTCATACAGTCCATGATAATATTGCTCTCAGACTGCTGTCAGGGGCTTTTATCTCTATCCTATATTCAATGCAGACAAGGGAGACTTTTATCTTGTCTGTTGATTCAATAATAAAATGCCCGTAATGGCCACCAGCCACCACACATGCAAACACAGACATGGATAGTAGATAATCTATATCACTGGAGCAACCCTAAAAAAATAGAAGAAATCTAAACAATAACAGTGAGCTATTAATTATAATTTCATATTATTCATTCTCATCCAGTGACATTTTATTTCATGGGTATCACTCCCCATCCCTGCTCCTGTTTGATGTTTCCAGCATTTTTCCTTTTTATTGAATCAAAAAATAAACACCATGAGCAAACTGACAGCAACACTTTTTCCACAGATCCTGGCATTTGCTGGCATTTTAATGTTACTATCACTGAGCTATAATGCTTTTGTATTTGCAGCTGCAAGTATAATAATATTCAGTGATCAGTGACTGTGCTTTCTAGTGCCAGTGGTTCAGTACAAAATGGAAAAAATGGCTGAAATTACCACAATTATGTTAGAGCCATCATTTTAGGTTTTCTGAACACAAATGAAACTGTTTTGGTTTTTTTTTGGGTTTTTTTTTGGACAAAATTAGAGACAAAATTAAAACAACTTTGTGATGCATGTTAAAGATGCATCTGATCAACAGAAAAGGAAATCACTAAGAAATGTAACCCAATAATCATAGCTCTTCTGTGGAATATGCTTCGCTAAGCCGCTTAGTTCTTAGACTGCGATTCAATGCATTAAACCAGTGCATGAGTCAGCTGCATTAAAAATCTCATTTCTTTTCCATTATCTCTCTTTCTACCTCACCATTTTCTTCTCTTTAATCCATGAAGATCTGAGGTGATGACAAATAACATTTTATTCAGTTTCCAAAATATTCACAACTCAGTGGCGGTGATGCTCTGCTTACATGTGTCTTTATAAAATCTTTTAGTTTTATATTGTGCTTTTGACTACTTTGTGAAAATGAATAATTTGTAAAAATCACGATACACAACAGTAAAATGCACTGGATATAACTGTGTGTGCTGATGCCAAGCCATTACACCCAGAGGTAAATGTTTGATATTTAACTTGGGCATCACTCCAGCTATGAAATTCACCACATCAAGCCAGCAACACAACAACGCATGCAATGACCTTATAATCTTTATTTGAAACAATTACCCATTAAGCATGCAGCAAACACAAACCTGCTTCATTTAGAGTCCAAACACACTCTCCTTTTAAATCTGCATTAGGCTCCACTCACGTCTTTGGGAAATATCTGGCTGTGCAGCTGCAAAATGCCTCATTACCTTAAACTGGCTGGTTTCTATCCATGTCCCTTTGCAGTGGTGACGAACAGTTGGTTTTGTTTGTGTTCTTTGCTAAAAGCAGCAGCTGTGGATTTCAGAGCTTGATAGGATGCATTAAATAGTGAAGTATCAAACTCAGTCTTGGCGTTAGGACCAGTTTTATGTCCATTTTTGACAGTCATGGTCTTTTACTTGGTCTTGAATCTTAATTCCTTCTTCAAATGGAACTGATAACTTCACATTTTGACAATTTTGGCATCTTAGGAAGAGATATAAGCCAAATTTACTGCAATAATATTGTGTAGCATAAATCACAAAATGTTCATCTGTAACAGCAGTATCGAAAGGGCAAAAAAACACAGAGAAATGTACAAGTTCTACAATGAAACACTTAATGTAACTAAACCTACTGATTACATACTATGAGCGTTATCTCTCAGTGTCTTGCTCCACATTTACCCACTTTCCATCTAAATTATAAAAACCAAGTGGTCTGTGTGTGTGTGTGTGTGTGTGTGTGTGTCTTGGGAATCACACAAAATCCGTACAGAGCTGACTACTGCAGTTTGTCATACTTATTTATTTTTAGTCAAGGAAGATAGTAGCAAAAACTGCAAGTTGATAGGACCAGTATTTTGGGAGTGTTGCGGACCAAGCAGTCAAATCACAAAACACAGATTTAAAGTTCTGGAAAAAGGGATTTATTTCCAGGAAAAAATCTTTACAAAACAGATAACTGAAAAAGGAGTTATAGGGCCCTTAAGAGGTCAATGAAATATAACTCTACTGAAGAAAAACGTTAACAAAACTAGACATCAACTCAACTAACAGACCTGCCAGACTGAGACGCTAGGGCAATATATATACGAATAGAGCAAACCACAGTTAACACACAGGGGGAAAGTAACTAGACATAAACTAAAACCAACACAAAGAAACCCTAATCTGATGTATCTGATGTTCACACTCTTGGTCTGGTCCATGGGAGGGACTTCAGCATAAAACCCTGCTCCACTTTTAGCCCTATCTTTTGTCTGCAGCAGGAAATGCCACCCAGCAGCCAGGTAACTCAAAGACAAGTTAATTAATAGCAAAATGACAAACAATGGAAACTAGTGATGGTGAGATGAAGCCTCGTGAGGCATCGAACCACTTGAGCCAGTTGGTTCGAGAAAGGGTTCATGTGTGCACGAAACCACCTACTGGCCATGTGTATAATCACAGGCAGTTGGATCTGAACCACAGAATATGTGATGCATTGAATTTTTGCGTCTGTTATAGCTCTTGGGAATGATGATGAATAACAAAAAATTTATGACCAAATAATTTCTCTACATAAATTATCACATATGTGTATAATAAATTTTTTTTACTGTATTCTCTGTGTGTAACTTTCCCCCAAATGGTGGTGGTATCATATGCGGGAGGTTGAGTAATGTTTTTTTTTTCTTTTGTCACTTTAGGATAATGTCATGACTTAAACAGGCAGAGGACAGTGAAAGTGCTTGTGGAACGAGGAAGAGGGCACTGAACATGCTTGTGTAACTTGGACAATGATGTACAGAACAGGGGAGATTTGATTTATTTTTATTCAGAAATAACAGTTTCTCAACAGTTTTTGGTTTGAAGTGATTTTTTTTTTTTTTTTTTTTGTGACACAACGTCTCCAGCGTTTGAAAACACCCTGTCACATGGTACAGAAGATGTTGGCATGCACAAAAACGCAAGAGCAACATTATATAAATTGGGGTACAGTAATTTTTTTTTTGTCTCTCCCAGTACTCCAGATAAGCAAACCTTATGTGTCTGAAATAATGTTAGATTTAGTTAACCTTATTAGGCGTTATCAAACCCAAATGTTCCCACTCAGGGAAAATCCTCCTCTTCTTCACTGGCTCCATCCTCTTACTCATCCTTCTCTTCTCACTCTCCTAAATCTTCAAATGATCTCTCTCTCTAAACTCTTCAGACTATCTCCAAACTATATAAACGCTAACCAAACTCTAGTATCCAAACTCTGTTCAAACTCTGCACTGACTGTAACTCTCAATCATAAACCCACATTTTGAACTGTACCCTGAGGGGTTTATACTGCTGTCAAACCTGAATCACATAGAACCACCTCTGAACCACTTCGCAAAGCAGTCACGTGGTACAGCCAGGCAGCGAGGCTTCAGACGTCATCATTTTCGGCTCCTCCCCTAAATGAAGCAAGCCTCGATACACGCTTCGTGGAAACGCCCCCTCCATTACTCAACACACGCTTCAAAGCCTTGGCACATCTCCTAATGTCACTACTAAATGTGCATGTTCCATCTAGTGACAGTGTATTATCAAAGTGCTAATAAATCAATTTTAAACTAGAAGCACTCGGAGAGCGCAGACCTCCGCCAAGGCTGATCAGTGGCCCCCCCCCGTGGGCCCCCCCACCCCTGATCACCACCAAAATTTAATCATTTCTTCCTTATCCCATTTCCAACAAACCCTGAAAATTTCATCAAAATCTGTCCATAACTTTTTGAGTTATGTTGCACACTAACGGACAGACAAACAAACAAACAAACTAGAAGCACTCGGAGGGCACAGACCTCCACCAAGGCTGATCAGTGGCCCCCCCCCCGTGGGCCCCCCCACGCCAAGGAGATTATGTTTTTGCCAGGGTTTGTTTGTCTGTCTGTCTGTTTGTCTGTCCATTAGTGTGCAACATAACTCAAAAAGTTATGGACAGATTTTGATGAAATTTTCTGGTCTGCGCCCCCCCCGTGGGCCCCCCCACCCCCGATCACCACCAAAATTTAATCATTTCTTCCTTATCCCATTTCCAACAAACCCTGAAAATTTCATCAAAATCTGTCCATAACTTTTTGAGTTATGTTGCACACTAATGGACAGACAAACAGACAAACAAACAAACCCTGGCAAAAACATAACCTCCTTGGCGGAGGTAACAAAAAACAATGAGTGTTGTATGTATACTAAGTGACTGCGGCTCAACATAACTCAACATGTGGTGGTGTTTGTGAGTGTGACTGCTGCAACCTTTTGTGTGGCTGTGGGCACGGCCATCACAGGAGATATTAGTCATTTTGGAATACAATAGCCTTACAATCACATCGCTATGGCCAGAACACTTTGGTGGTGACTGCTGGACAAATGCCGTACATCATGCACGAATACACAACAGCATAAAAACTACCACATCTAGAACCTGTGGATTCCCAAAGGTCAGTGCGCTAGTTGAATTTTAAACACCTTAAACATCATTGTTATTCATGTATCATGACTGTTGTGGCGATATTTTACCACATCAGTGTCATTCTTGTGTAACTCTGCCATGCTTTTTCTCAACCTCTCTGTCTCTTGGTACTGTGATGGTCTTAACTTTAACTCTAGGAAAAACACTCTGATCTGACCGGCAGATTATGGAGTCATTCTTTGTGGACTGATCAAACATCACATGTCAAAATCAATTTGATCTGTTCCTCATATAAAATAGATCATCTTTACTATTCCACCTATGTCATATCCTCCTGAGACCAAGCAATACATTTTTGTCCTCTGTAGCGGATTATTTAAGACAAAAAAAAAAAAAAAACAATATCAAAAAAAAAAAATCATTCCATACAAAAATACAAAATATATCTGAAAAAACTGTTGTGTCATGCTGTTCCTAATCAAGATAATTATTTAATGTAAAAAAGCCAAAACTTTTCCTTTCCTGGGTCTCAGGAGGACATCTTTAGACCTTCAGGGTCCAGATGCTAATAGTGAGTCATTTATAGGCTAGTAAATTAGATGTTCCAATCTGAAGATGCATTCAGTATTGACTGAGGTTTGAAGTTTGTAATGGTAATTCACATGTCAATATTCTATCGCAAGAAGAGGGCGCTTACTTCTGCTTCAGTGAGTACATTCCCTCATGGACAACAAATTCCTGTCAGGGGAGATAATGGCACATCAAATACCCAACAAAACGAACCATAAAAATGGCATAACAGTGAGAGTTACAGCGCCTATCGATCCGGGATTCTTGGCTGCTTTATTGTCCAGATTATGTAGTACATCCCCTGCCCGTCTGCAGCCTCAGGGTCAGTGATTACATGACACGGACGCTGCTTACCTGACCCATCTTTCTACGTCACCGTTCAACATGACTCATGCCTCGTTTTGTCGTGACTACAACCCCTCCGCTCGCATGCTCCTCCTCTCCCTCCCTTTCTCACCCTCTCCTCGCCGTGTCCCTGTCTTTCTCACGAACATTTTTGTAAACACATTACCGACTTTCTGATAACATTTCCATTCCATTATGTGTCTGTGAAATAAACTAAAATGCAAGCTTGAGCAAAGCAGAACATTTTAGAAAAATGTGGAAAATGTGACAATTTGAGATAAAAGTGTCTTGTTTGTCAAAGTGCAATAAAGCAGCATGACCTGATTACACATCCTGTGTGCGTCTCTGCTGTTCAGTATGTGGCATGACTTATTCTCTCCTGAGCTTCAGTTTTGTATTCTGTGGAGTCCTAGAAATAGCATTTTACATTTCAGGCATCTCTGCAGTGTGCCAAGCTGCCCCATTGACAGCTGCCTGGACGCATAAATAGGATCCTTCAGGCCAGGCCCAATGAGACAAAAAGAATGTGCATAAGTAACAAGAAAAAAAATAGACAGATAACAGTTGGAGCGGTGCAGATCTGTCTCAGTTGAACATGTGTTCAGGTTTTGCTTCTTATACCAAAAGGAGGTGTGCCAGAAATGAATGCAGTCAGTACTTCCAAAGCCCCTTTGGTAAAGCCCTCAACATTTCTTTGTGTTGTGTGTCAGCGTGAGGAATAATGCCTCTGCCAAGGAAGAATCCTCACTAATGATGCCATTTTGGGATGAAGTGGTGGATAAATCAAATCCCCTTACAAACTACAGACACCAGTGAGCTGGCTCCAACAATATCTTCAGTTACAATGACTCTACTGCAGCAGGATTCTCTTCTGCCCTATAAAATTCAGCCCAATTAAAATGAAAATAATAAAATACCATGAATTTGACTTGTTAAAGGAGAACACCAACTCCTTACCTGTCCAGCAAATACAAGGACACAGACATGAAGTATTCTTGAATTTATCTTACATTAGCATGACCCTACAAAGGCAACAAAGCCTGTCTACCTATACTCCTAATCCTTACTAATCAGCATGGATTATCTTGTTTGTTGAATCGGTTTAAAACTCCTAACTATGACAGCGACAATGTATTGTTATATAAAATATCTGCTGGATTATTTCTTGGCCATGGATGGTGACTTTAAGGGATCTCTGCTGTCTGCCAAGAAACCTAAAGGCCACTTCAGACCAAAGATTTATGACAAGACCTGCTGAAAACTTGTAGTTGCATCAAATGAACAAATCATGCAACATTCTGAAAACCCAGCAGTCTACACTAATGCACCTTTAAGAGGTGACATATTTATTCTATAGCAACAACTCTAATGATTAATGGCTTTACCTTGGCTCAACCTGCATTTCAGCATTTTTTTTTTTTTGTTAGAGCTTAAAATACACATTAGAACAGTGATAATGAGATATTTGCTACAGCTGTATTTCTTGCACTAATATTGCACATTATATGTCAAAACATAAAAAATAGTCTGAAATTTCTCTGTCTATTAACCCTATAACACCAAATGTATCATATTTGATACATGAGTTTTGAAGCCCTCTATATAATCAGTGTGATATATTTTTTAAAAAAAAACCTGATGTGTACAATTACATACATGCAATACACAGGTAATCCACCAGGGAGGAGGAATTCATTCCCCAGAGGCCTTTCCAGTGACACTGCAAGACTGTCATTAATGAGGAAGGAGGAAGAACTTTGATCATTTTGAAAAGGAATTAGCAATTTGTTAGACATGTGTTATATTATGTTTTGTTAAAAAAAATAATAATATTGAGCACTGAGACTCGATGTATCAAATATGATACAAAATTGAAACTCATACATGGAAATTGATATTTAGAAAAAAAAAAAAAAAATTGGTTGTTCAGGAGGACCAATAAAGGCTCCAGTTTCAAAGAACTGGAATTTTCTGTCAATGATTTAATGGTTCAGACTTTACAGGGTTAAAGAAGGTGGTTTCAGCTCACAACCATAGAACCAGAGACGGCACTAACTGTTGACAGAGGATTTCACCAGGTAAATGACTGATGATGACACTACACTTCGTGGTAACGTGAGTTACAGATAAGGAGCAAGGACCACAAACCCAAAGTGAAGCTGATGTAGAATTTCCTTCAACTGTAATACCACTGACGGCCACGAGATTCTGTCTCCCATTGACCTACACTGAACTTCTCTCTAGAAATACTAAGTCTTTTTTTCTTTTTTTTTTTCATTTGTCACTGTGGTCTCATTCATTTTATTTGGACCCTGTAATTGGTGATCTGGTAGCCCATCATTAAGTTATACTTCAATTAATAAGACTTTCTGGCAAATGAACAAATAAGTGCAATTTTAACAAAATTATGTCTCAATTTATCACTTACATATGTGCATTACTATTTACAGATTACAGTGGATCTACAAATGCACAAAACATTTAGTTTAAGATACAAGATTGTTTAAAAAATTGCACTTACTTCTCTTAAAACATTTCAGGTTGTTCATATTTGTTGAGGTTATTCATATTATTTTGCAAAGGATAGTTGGTACATGTAAACACTTTCATGTAATTTCACTTTTTTACACAAAAGCAAAGAGACAAATTTGGAGTTGCCACTATTTGTAGGATATTATGATATTATTTTACTAAGTACTAATAACTGGTGTAAAATATTGCATTGTTTTTGCACATCTTCTTGCACATTATTCACATTTTGCTGGGTTCTTGCACATTATTGGAACTGATTGCATGAGGATACATTGGCCCAATCCCATATGACTCCATTAAAACAGATCAGACTATGGCCTCCCTTTGACTCCCCCTAGGCCATAATATGATCACACTCCTCTTTTAATCCGAATGTGACTGGTTCTGCTCCTCTGTCCAAATATGATCACTTCTGACCCCAAAGAGCAGAACATGATGACAGCCAAAACAAACTCCTGGATTTGAAACATCAGGGTGACATCACAGTTTCTCTATCCTATGACCCATAAATACTGAGAATAACATACACTATATAACACTATGCTCTAAAACCTGCCACCTGCGATTTGTCAAGATGAGTCAAAAATGACACTATCATTTGATCTGAGTCAAACCAAAAGAGGCCACTTCACACAAATACAACTTTCCCCAGTGTGAATCTTTAATCAGATGTGGGCTTTAGAGTGACAGACAGACTACAGGAAATCAATACACCTGACTAAAAATAGGTAATTTATGGAGGTACAGGGATGTGCAGGTTGAGAGGGTAGAGGCTATACAAATCTTTCAGCCAATCTATATTTTATAAGCCAAGTGACCTCTGAGTGTATGTTTGTGTGTGTGTCTCAGGAATCACACAAAATCCATACAGAGCTCACTGCTGCAGTTTGACGTATTTATGTATTCTTGGTCAAGGAACACAGTAGCGAAAACGGCAAGTTGATAGGACCAATATTTTGGGAGATATTAGTAATTTTGGAATACAATAGCCTTATAATCACGTTGCTATGCCCAGAATGCTTTGGCGGTGACTGGTGGACAAATGCGGTAGAGCATGCACAAATACACAACAGCATAAAACCTACTACATCTACAACCTGTGGATCCACACACGGGTCAACGCACTAGTATTTGTATATAGCTCCAATTAAAGGTGGGGTGCGAGATGTTTTCCTGGAGCATTTTTTACTATATTGCTTAAAATCCCCTTCATACCCCAATTACAACCAATTAATTAAATGCTCTAACACAAAAATACAAAAATTTAGTCATCTGTGGAATGGACAGGACTGAAAAAACACCATCCAGTCATTTTGAGCGCCCAGTCAAAATGATTAAACGGTGATATGTCTATAAAACTGAGCTGTAATTTGTGCCTCCCTCCTCCCCCTTCTGTGCATACCCCTCTTTGTGCATGAATTGTTCGTTCTCAGAGGTTTGGAGTACTTGTTCAGGAAAAAAGCCAGAGCCAGAGCTTGACTATATTAGTTATATTAGGATGGAAAGTTCACCGGCAAACTGTTTTGTCACAAACATAAATCACTAGGGAATGTAACGTTAGCTAGACAGGTATGAATTGGAGCTGTTCTGTAAGGCAAAGCAAGGCAAGGCAGGTTTATTTTATATAGCACATTTCATGTACAAGACAATTCCAAGTGCTTTATATAAAACATTAAAAGCATTACAGCAGAAGCAATAAAAAGTATAGGCATGAGAACAACAAACAAAACAAAACAAAACCAAATAAACAGATAAAACAGATAAAAACTTTAAGCTTAAAAGAATAAAAATTCTATTCAAATGCAGCTGAGAACAGGTGGGCCTTTAACCTGAATTTAAATAAACTGAGTGTTTCAGCTGATCTGAGGTTTTCTGGAGGTTTGTTCCAGACATGTGGAGCATAGAAGCTGAACGCAGCTTCTCCATGTCTGGTTCTGACTCTGGGAACTGACAACAGACCTGTAAGAGCGGAGGTGTTGGAGGAGACTGAATGAGGTATGCATGGATCGGGGTCGGAGCTGGAGCCGCGGCCCGTAGCCAGGGCCGGAGCCGGAGCCAGTGAACTGTTGCTGTGCAGCGCTCGTGAACCGTTGGGAACACGCATTGCACGTGCCAGTACTTTGGAGGCGTGGCTTCGGGTAGATGTCTGAAGAAAGGGGTTTGGACTTTTGAATTGAGTATTTTCAAGATATGGCTTGCTCGAACTGTTTTTCTAAAATCTCTTACCCCACCTTTAATAATGAATAGGAAAGAACCAGATTGCTAATTGCCAGCATAAGTTCTTTTTCTGATGAGTCACCTGGGCAGTATTTCCTGTCAGTGTGGAACTGCACAACATCAGGGTATCAGTGATCTTTGGAAAACGCAATTGCCCAATATCTATTCTCTCATTTTGTCATTCTAACGCCTAGCTGCACACGGTCAGTAAGCTCCCTGCTGTCATTTGTGCATTTTTCTCCATGTGATACCACCCATCTCCTTATGGTCCATCTGTTCACTGAAAGTAGGTGTCTGAGATGGTTTTGTATGCCAGTGCTGACTGGCTCCATCTGGCAACAGGGCAGTAAAGATAATAGCCACCAAGAGAGGCACCCAGTCACTAAGGGCTGTTGCTTGTCCTGCAGGTCAATGAGGTCTTCTGCAATATGTGGGAACACTGATAAACTATGGCAGCTGTGGTGGTTCTTCATGACAAGCACAAAGCCTGCAGGGAGAAATACTTCTCTAGAGGGCACCTTTTGTATAGATGTTGATGAAGTCTTTCCGGTGACACCTTTATATTTTTTCTAAACTGCAGCTTCAATCCCTTCGTCAAATTCTGGAGACAACCAGAAGTGAATGAATTAGACATGGGAGATGCTGTAGAGTCTCTCCAAAACTCACCTATTTTTAGTGCCATTAAAATGCAGTGACAGAACTCTCCGAAGAGTTTTACATAACACGCTGCAACATCTATTCACTCTGATTTATGTCCTTGTTCTCATGACATTATACACTGATTAAAGAGCATCAGTCGACGGTGCTATTGTAATCTATTTCAGCCTGAGATGGGGATGACATTTAAGGTTGTGTTTTATTACAGTATAATTTGCTACTAACATCCATGAAAAAACAAAAGTCACACATTAACCCATTAAAGACCCAAAGAGTTGATCAAAACCATCTACTGATCTAAAATATTTAATACCTGTTGATCCATTAATCCTATCAGTGCATGTAAATAATTGGTGTAAAATGCAGTTTGTCATCTTTTCATGGTCATCAGAAATGACCCATTTGGAGATTCAGAGGCTCCATAG